>NC_066268.1:6686666-6989696 GCF_905404315.1 Leptidea sinapis
TATCTAGCCTGTGTTATGGGTTGCAAGGCAACGATATATTTAATACAATATACTTACTTAAACATACATAAATACATATTATAAACATACACAAATACATTTAAACACCCATGACTCGGAAACAAACATCCATATTCATCATATAGATATGCCGTGCCCATTATAATGCAGTGCCCCTCAGGATTTTTGAAGAACGCCAAAAATTCTGAGCGGCACTAGAACTGCGCTCATCTCCTTGAGACATAAGCTGTTGTCTCATTTGCCCACAAATTTCTTTGTGTATATGTGTGTAGTTAAGTATGAATTGTGAGTGTGTATGTATTTGTGTTTAAGAATATCTTCTTTTCAGTTCCATTTTCCAGTTAACTATTACCTAAACTTGTATAATTTAAACTTCTAGGAAGAGCCTCTTGCTGATAGGCAGCGCATGAAAACAGGCCAGGCTTATTACTTTAGTGTGCATGAATAAATATGCTATTAAATTAAAAAATAATAGGGACCATAATCAAACAATACACTACTATTACTAAGAATATAAAAAATGAAACTAGTTAATAATTTTAAATTATAATAAATAATAAAATCAATCACAGAATTACATAAATTGTACACAACATTAACTTTAAATTTGTTAAGAGAGAGATGAAACATTATGGTATAATTTATAAAATGTTTATTATACTGGACACAAATTCTATTTAATAAACGAATTTTTGGCAAATTTAGTTCTCCTTGCAGGAATATAGGAAAAGGATTTTTGCCTTGTATTACCATTACGTGGACATTTAAAATTTAATTTTGATAATAAGTAAGGTCAGTCGATTGCATTATACAAGAGCTTATTTAAAAGCTTTTATTATATAATAGGATATATAATAGGCTATATTATTTTAATAAAAGTTAAATTTCGAATAAAATCGAATCACCTGCGTTTTCTTAGAAAAAAAAAACGAGAAGGCCTGCAGTAATGATTTTCGAAAGGAACCTTCTCTGCTCGATTCTGAAAATTGGGAAAAAAGCAATTAAGTCGTTTCGTCAAGTCGTTCTCGAGATAAACATTTTTTGAACCACAGACTAATGAACGATAATTTTTTTAATGAACTTTCTTTTATATTAATAATTATTCGACAACTTAAAAAAAAGTATCAGGATTATTCATTAGTGTCTCAGCTTTATATTGGTGCTTTTTATAATGTGTAAGAGTATCTAATAGAAAAAAATATATGCAGTTTAAAGAGTAGAAATCGTGTGACCTTGATAGGTCGGTTATAAAGCACAATATCGCCGCTTCGCGTTCAATATACACACAAATAAAATAATTCACCTAAATAAACTAATTTTTCAGAACATCATATCGGAACACCCTGTAGGTAATCTAATAGCCGCGAGCCGCGAGCCGCGAACTAGTGTAGGAGCTGACCTACACCTACACCTACTTTTTCCACGCCGCGCCGCAGCCGTCAGAACTCGTAGATGAAAAGAACCCACGTAAGGGGTGATTAAAATTCTGTTTTCTTAATGTTAAGTTAAATTAGCGCCACGTTGTATATTTTCCTACACCAAAAGTGCACACCAAAGAAGTTTTCACTACAAAATGAAAAATAATACCTACATGTAGGTAAGTTCTATTTGAGAACATTGCTAATTGATCAGCAATGGTATCTAGCAGCAAGCCATGCCGAGTCTCGTTCAATTAAACGAATTGGCAGCGATTCACGATGAAATTTTGCTTTGATCGTAATTAGGTACGGAGGTGTTTTAATAATGTACTGAGACTAACATAATTACGTCTTAAGATAAGTCGTAGATTAAGGCTCCTTTATTTATATGAAATTTTTACGAGTTTTTACAAATAAACGAAATAT
Organism: Leptidea sinapis; assembly: GCF_905404315.1. Classification (NCBI taxonomy): domain Eukaryota; kingdom Metazoa; phylum Arthropoda; class Insecta; order Lepidoptera; family Pieridae; genus Leptidea; species Leptidea sinapis. The sequence continues at coordinate 6,688,532 of NC_066268.1, forward strand.
CCTATCGAAGAGAAGCTTAAATATATGTCTTGTCAAACCTTTTTCGGTCCGATGCCAAAATGAAAACACAATTGTGGAAGAAGACCAGTGGGAGGCTCCTTTGCACAGGATGCCGGCTAGATTATGGGTACCACAACGGCGCCTATTTCCGTGAAGCAGTAATGTGTAAGCATTACTGTGTTTTAGTCTGAAGGGCGCCGTAGCTAGTGAAATTACTGGGCAAATGAGACCTAACATCTTTTGTCTCAAGGTGACGAGCGCAGTTGTAGTGCCGCTCAGATTTTTTGGGGATTTTCAAGAATCCTGAGCGTCACTGCATTGTAATGGGCAGGGCGTATCAATTACCATCAGCTGGACGTCCTGCTCGTCTTGTCCCTTATTTTCATAAAAAAATAAAAGATATTTGATTTATTTTTAAGAATATCGCAATTTACTTCGGAACTAGGTACAAATATTATAAACGCAAAACTTTGGAAGAATGTATGGATGTATGTTTGTTACTCTTTCATGCAAAAACTTCTAAATGGATTTTGATGAAACTTTACAATAGTACAGCGTATACATCATAATAACTCAAAAACTTTAATTTATAAAGATATAATGTGAATTAACTAAAATAAAACAATAAGTGTCAAGTAAGTAGGAAAAATCAAACCACTCTATTCTTTTTTAAATTATCAGTTAAGAAATGACCAGTACGTCTCATATAGACTGCAAGTTCGACGTCATCTTTTAAAATACGCGACATGGTTCTAGGTGCTATCTTCATCTCCCGAGATAAAATATTTTGCTATCGGACAGGATTTCATTGAGTTTACCCTTACTCCTTTGACCAACTTTTTCGTACGAACACTACGTGGACGGCCAGATCTTTTTCTGTCACAAACAGAGGAGGTTTCATTGTAATTACCCTTATTGTACCTATTAGTAACACACGGTACACAAACATTTTAGTAATAGGTATCTAGGGCATGGAGAGGTTTAAAAATTTCATTTAGCTCTATATCTACCTACTTTGTGTAATGCAATCACAACGATTCGGTTCTTTTTAACACCCCACACCATTTTAATATCGAAAATATTGGACAATGTAAATTGAATGAGAAAACAGTCATATAAGAATGACAGATTCCAAATTGAAATGTAAAATTTTGTTCATTTTTAATTGTAACAGTATTTATGGCCAGATTAAGTAAGTATATCTATCATTTAAGTGTTTATAGTGAACCATAAAATACAATAAAAATTTATAATTTATTGTAATGCACATTTATAGTTTCAAATTGATTCTTATATCAAAGTAAGCACTATTATTGCTTCTGTTATTTATAGCAGATAAACTTTGCCTGCAATTGTGCAAATATTTTTAATAGTTACGACGATGACCAACAGAGTGCGCTATACAATGGTGCGGTCCGGCGGCGGGCAAACTACTGAATAAATTTAATTCAAATTGATTGGAGTTGAAAAAAGAAGTTGAGACTATACATATAGGCTATATATTGTAACGCGTGAGTCCTCCCTCCCAGGCCGTATCGTTTCATAATGAAACAATGTTACTTCTTTTAATACATATATTCTTCTATTATCTCTTTATAATTATACTAGCTATGAATACCCGCTTCGCTGGGTCATTTTTAATTGTATACTTATTTGTTAATGTTAATAATCTATCACTACTTACTTCACAATTTTTTCACATAAAAGACACATTTTCTTTTTTCTTATTAATTTATTGATCTTACTTATTTTTACATTAAATCTTACGACTAAGTTGACATTAATATCTTTTATCATCTAACATTAACTGATATCCTAAACATTTTTATTGAAATACATTCTTATATACTACGTTTACAGTTTTGCATTCTGGTGCATAAACAAATAAATTTTCTTTCTGTCCTACGCGTGAAAAAGCTACATAGAGTTGACCATGTGAAAAACAGGATTCTTTTAAATTAACTCCACAAAATCGGAACGTCTGACCTTGCGCCTTATTGATAGTCATACTATAAGCTAATCGTACAGGAAATTGTAACCGTTTCAAATAGAATGGTAAATCATTCGAAATTATTGGAATTCTTGGTATAAAAACCAAGTTTCCTTTTTCTTTGCCAGTGAGAACTTCTGCCTCAATGATGTTGTTCAAAATTTGTTTTACGCATAATCTTGTACCATTGCACAATTTTGGCGTATTAAGATTTCGCATTAATCTGACTGGTGATCCAATTTTTAGCTTTAATTCATGAGAAGGCATACCAGGTGGGTTTAATGAATCAAAAAATTCCGTTGGAAATTTTAAACTTTCATCTTGATTCATCATTGTATCTATTGATTTATAGATTTTTTCCTCTCCCGGTATCATTTCCTGTATTTTTTTCATTTATTCGTTTTACTGCATCATTTTTTGTAACCAAAATTGTTCGCTCAGACAACCATGTTTTATTTAAATAATTTTGTTGTATGGATGGATAAATTTTGTCTATAAGGTGTTCTTCGGTGTCTACCACATGACATATCTCTTCAGTTAAAATTATTTTACCAGACTGTGGATCTAGTGGGTAGGTGCCATTCCCAATTTTCAAAAGATTGTCGGCCAACTCTTGTGCTTTTGGATCTCCAGTAATTAACGCTCGCATATTTTCTGTCAGTGATAACTTTTCAACATTGTTCCAAAAAATTGATCGCTTTAAACATGCATTTATTTCGTCAGCTGGTGTTGATTTTGGAATAACTGGTAACGTTTGTCTAAAATCCCCTGATAGTAGCAATAAAGCATCTCCCATTAGTTTTGTATTTTTCCGAAGATCCTGTAATGTTCTATCCAGCGCTTCCAGTGATTTTCGATGAGCCATCGTGCACTCATCCCATATTATAAGTTTGCATTTTATTAAAATTTGGCCACGTACAGAAAATTTTGTGATATTACAGACTGGGAATTCTTGTTCAGCTACATTTAATGGCAAATTTAGTGCAGAATGTGTCGTTTTTCCACCTTCCATTAATGTCGCGGCAATTCCAGAGGATGCCAATGCTAATGCTATTTCATTTTTCACCCGAATTGTAGCTAGGACCAAATTAATGAGGAAAGTTTTTCCAGTACCTCCGGGTGCATCTAAAAAGATGATTCCTCCTGCATTCGTCTCAATACGATTTATTATTGTGTTATATACTATTCGTTGTGTTCGTGTTAATTTTGGTTCATTTTCTTCAATGTAACGTTGCAATTCATCTTTATTATAATTAAGTTCTTTTGATAATTCAGAATTAGTCACGCTTAATTCGTTTCTTTTAGGAGATTGCACTCCGAGAGTAACTAAAGTTTGATTACATATTGCGAAACATCGATCTTCTAAAATTATCAAAGCTTCATTATAAATATTATCGTTGAATGTAATATTCATATCTTGATTTTCTCTACGTAGTCTTGCTAGAATATCATCACTCATACTATCACGATATTTCAGCCATAGTCTATTCGGATTTGAAGGATTACACGATGTTAGAATTATAGCAAAGAGTTCTCGCAGTTGATTCGCTGTTGCTGTTTCTGCTGCCTCTTTCATTGCCTGCTCCCATTGATTATCATTTTCTAATAAACCACGACGCTGGCATGCTTCACGATACGTTTCGCAAATGTAACCATCTACTGTTCGAAGATCTTCAAAAGAAGTTGGTCCACGTACTTCATGAAGTAGTAGACGTAAATAGAAACATTCAGCATTCTTTGGATGTACAGTATATACTCGACCAATAGCTTTATCTTTAAAGACACCTTTAAATCCTTCAACCGAAACTCCTTTCTTTCGTCGATTAAATACTTTTCGCGATGAGTCCCATGTGCCAGTTATTAACTGGGAACATCTCCATAAAGAAGAGTTCTAGCAAACAGATCACTTCGATACAATTCGAAAAATGCAGTTAACGTAGTATTAACAGGTTGGTTTGCAACTTTTTGTGCTGTTTGATTAGTAAAATATACCCGTTGCCCATTCTCAAGGTGAACTGCTAAGTGAAAAACAGCTGGATCCCTGCCATGAATCGGAAACCCCAATATACGCCAAGCTGCCTCATTACTATTTATATATCGTCCCATTTGATAACTTAAAATTTCATCATATCTATTTTCATTTGTAATTTCAAAGACAGCCATATCACTTCCTTTGTTAATATAGTTACATACATATTTAATTGACTGAACTGAACTGCAATATTCTACATTTATATGTGCATTAAACATTTTCGATAATAACGGATTATAAGGGACAACCCATCGATTATCAATTTCGATTTCTTCACCCCGTACTCTAATTTTTGCTGTAAATCCTCCTTCACTCGGTGGTCGACGTCGGTATTGCGGATATCCATCATCTCCCGTTTGCGTCTCACTCAAAAATGATCTTGGATATAGTTTTCAGCATTTATTATCTTTTATACAGGGTGATTGCATATTAAGTGCGGGGCACTCAAGGTCCATGTAACATTTGTTTCACGATTATTTCATATAGAACAGGATCTTCAACCGGATTTGGGAATTCTGCTTTAATAACGTCATCGATTTGATTTGAGTGAATTTTTTCTTTCAGCCAAATTAAATTGTGTGAGTGTGGCAACCCTCTCTTTTGCCACTCAATGGAGAACATCCAGCTATTAACATTTCCGAAAATACAACTCTTCACAATTGCATTAATGAATTTTACTTGTTTCTGTTTAAACACGCGCGCAATTAAATCATGTCTGTCATGTGACTTTTGTCCAAATTGTAACTCATCTTTAATTTCCTTCCATGACGAATTGCACGTAAACGTTATGAATAAGTCAGGACGACCATATTTTCTCACATACGCCATTGCGTCTTGTGCATATTGAAGCATATGCCTAGGGCTACCAATGAATGTAGAAGGCAAAATTACTAATCGTCCCAAATTTTCAACATCCCCATCATTGGCTACTGCATCTCGTAAGTGAATATATTCATCCGTTCGTAATTTATTTTGATTTAGACGAATAAATAACAATCTTTCTGCTTCTATTTTTGCTTGCATATCAACAATAAACTGTAAAAACAATTTCCGACAATTGAGTATATGATTGTATTTATTCACTCTCTCCATTATCCGATATGCGTAAAATTCCTTGGAAGAAACTTTTTTCTTTGTAGGGCTATTTGTTTGTGGATCAACATGCTGAATATTAAAATGGTAACCGTCTTCACCATGACAAAATATTAGTGGATACTGTAAGGCGTCATACATGTGATGAGTTTCAGCGATGCGTTCCAACTTATTACTTCTTCGTTGTACCACAATATCCCTATAACTACTTTCATTGTCCACCATAACTACGGCTATTTCATTTACTTGAGGTGCATTAAATCGTCTTTCGTGTTCGCCAATTTTCTTTTTATCTGCCCGAAATATTATTTTATAATTATCCGAAACCATTTTTTCCATCGCAGTCTTAAATATCTTTATCAACTCATTATTTTCATGTAGAAAGCGCTGTAAATAAAGAATTATATCTCGACGCAATTCTGTAAAATTTGAAAGCCTTTGATCCAGTTCGTCTTCTTCATTTCCTACAAAGTAAATTTGTAAAAACTTCGGAGTATTATTTGGGAGTGACAATAATGATCCAATTTTATGATATACTTGTCCCTGTATTTTAAATACTGGATTAAATCCTTTTTCTTCAATTACTGCAGTTGCTCCAAATGAAGTCATTTGAAAGCATGCATTGTAATTTCTAATTTGTTGTAAGAATTCTTTAGAATTTTGTGTTTCTCCTTTCATATATTCTAGAAATTCCGGTGGCAGTGATTTTAACTCTGGTAATTTAATTTTGCCACTTGAACAGCATATACTTTGCGTTTCTCCTTTGAATTTTTTAGCTTCACAAAATTTGCATACTTCATTCATTCTTCCGATCACTATACTTGAATGTTCAAAATAATTTCTAGTAGGATTATAATGAAACGCCTCTTGTTCAAGACTGTATTTTTCCCGACGTTTTTGACGAACAGAATATACAGTTGTTTTAGAAACTTGAGCCTCCATTTGTTCATTTTGTCGAAGATCACGCATTCTTATTGCATTTTGTATTCTTCTATCATCTGCCTGTTCATTTGTCTTTCTTTTTCTTTGCAATCTTTTTCTGATTCGGTCCGTTTCTTTAGAATCATTAAGCTGCTCTTCAGTCTGATTATTTCGACTTTGATGATAATTTTCTCGAAGTAATGTGAGACGTTGTTCTCTTTCGTCTGTAGTTTCATTTCTCCATGACATTTTTTGCCTTTTCGATACAATTCGAGAACGTGAGAATACGCATTTACGTTTCGGCATCGTTAGTAATATTTTTTTTTTTCACCTTTTTCACACTGCACTAAAATAAAAAAACTAAAAAAAAAGAAACAATATTGTGTATTACACTACACGTTAAAACTTTTGATTCTTCACTTTAAAAAACACTATACGCTGTTATTTATGATTATTTAATTTTTAATATTTATTTTTTCGTTATACAATTCTTATAAAAAATCGACTGAAGCACGGGTTTGACATTTCGGCTTATATAGTCGCAAAAATTATCCCCACTACCGACCAAATTTTCCGGATTGTTCTAATAATTTCGACTTTTAAGTATCTCAAGAAATTTTAAAAGTTTCTAGAACGATCCAGCATATTTCTAATCTATCAAAAAGTTGAGATACATTTTGGAGCTTTCTAGATCATTGGAGGAATTTCCAGAACATTCTATATTGATCAGAAAATTAGCATACAATCTAGAACATTCTTAATCGTTCAAAACCGTGGCATATAAATCATTTCTAAAACATTCTGGAATATTCTAGATCATTCTAGAAATTTCTAGGTGATTCTAGAATTTTTTCGAACATTTCAAATATATTTGATCAATCAGAGCCTTGGAATACATTCCAAAGATATCCAAATTATTCTTGGATGTTCTAGATTATTCGATAAATTTCTAGATCATTCTAGAATTTTCTAAATCATTTTTATTCAATCAGAATCTAAACGTAGATTTTAGAACTCTTTATATAATTCTAGAATTTTCCAGATCATTCTAGACATTTCTGGATCATTCTAGAATTTTCTAGAACATTCTCATTCGGTTAGAATCTAAATGTAGATTTTAGAACTTCCCAGATCATTTTAGAATTTTCTAGAACATTCTTATTTAAACAGAATCTAAACGTAGATTTTAGAAGTCCCTACATCATTCCAGAATTTCCCAGATCATTCTAAACATTTCTGGATCATTCTAGAATTTTCTAGAACATTCTCATTCGATCAGAATCTAAACGTCGATTTTAGAACTTCCCATATCATTTTAGAACTTCCCAGATCATTTTGGAATTTTCTAGATCATTCTAGAATTTTCTAGAACATTTTCGATCGATCAGAACATTGGTATACATATTAAAGCTTTCTAGAACATTCCAGAATTTTCCTGAACAATCCAGACCATTTTAGATCAATAATAGTTACATTTTCAAAGTTAACATCTTTCAACCCCCGTATCTTTTACACCCTTATAATTATCGACTTGCAACCACCATAGTGCACAATGGGAACCTTGTACCTATTGCCACATACAAACACTTTTGGTCTGCGATGCGTAGTTTTGGCTGCAAGGTAAAATATAGGGACACACACCTCCAATTTTATATATATAATAGATAGATTACTATTTATTTAATATAAAATATTAGGCTGAAGGCCGACCGTTCTTACTTTAATTCGTTCTCTATTCGATTATGGTCGTCAATTTTTAAATTAAAACTAATATTCTATTCTTTCGCTTGACGGCCAACCATACAACAATGAATGTATACAATGAACTTTTATGTGGATAAGAACTCCTTGTTACAATATTGTTACGCTAGATGCAGTTGTTTTATTTATTTATTTATACTATTAATCATTTACAGAAAGAATCTTAAAAGCTAACATAGTCCCGCAAAACTGTTTGGACAGTTTGTCTGCAGGATCAAGTCTCTTGTTATACATTAATGCTTATTAGAACATTGATTTTATACAAGTGTAATTAACAAATATTGATAAAAAATATAATAAAAAAATAAAATTTTCATTTTAAGGCAGTGTTGACAATAAATATTTCATAAGTTTAGTTTTAAATTTTCTTTTACTGGTTTCTAGTCGGATGTCCTCAGGCAAGCTGTTTAATAGATAAGGTAGGCGTTTTTTCAAAGTCCTATCTCCGTAGTAGTTATTGATTCTAGGAACCTCGAACTTACCAGCGGACATCAACCGAGTATCGTGGTTGTGCATAATTTGGTTATGTTCTTGATTGCCATGATTGTTAATGGCTACCAAGTAGGTACTTATGTTTTAAGCCTACTGGCAATACTTTACATATTTTAAATAATTTTCTATAATCATTTTTACAATTATTTTTAACTTTTTTGGTGACAAGAAATTTTAAAAATCGCATTTGAAGTGATTCGAGTCTATCGATATATGTTTTAAAAGTAAGCCCATAGCTATCAAGCGTATAATCAATTATGGATTCCACCAAAGAAAAGTATAAGCACTTTAGGGTACTAACGGGTATTCTAAAACTAAGGTGATAAAATTTTCCTAGTAGAATTATTAATTTGCTACAAATAAAGTCAACATGGTGGAACCAGGAGAAATTAGAATCTACTTTAATACCTAAGTATGTTACAAAATTAACTTTTTCTATAGGATTACATAAGCAATTACTTAAATTATTATGAAAGCAGTTAAAACTGTGTGCATACAAGGGAGGCGGTGAACCTGTAGGACGAAGATAAGGCGAGCCAATCACTAGAAGTTTTGTTTTATCTGCATTTAACATAATACCATTGTCGTGTGACCATTTGACTACGGAGTCAATATCCTGTTGAACCAAGCGACACGTCTCAGCGAGGTCGGTTCCCGCACGAAGAGTACATAGGTCATCCGCGAACGCTATTGACGTACATGAGATAGTATACTGGCCCACACCCCGAACCCTGAGGTACACCAAACTGTACCTTCACCTTCCCACTGAGCGAATCGCCTACCTTCACACGATATGTACGAGATGTGAGAAAGTCACGGAACCAGTTGTTCAGTGGCTGTCGCACACCACACTCATCCAATCCATTCAGGAGCGTTTCCATTTCTAAAGTATTAAAAGCTTTCTTGAAGTCATAAAAAACTGCAACTATAATTTTTCTCTCTTCTAAGTTTGTATTTATCTCATCCGTAAATTTAGACAATAATGTATTTGTTCTTTTGCCTTTTTGAAAACCGTGTTGACATTCGTTTAAAATATTATGTTTTTGTAAGTAACTACCAAGCTCATTTACAATACATTTTTCCATTATTTTATCAATACTGGATAAAATAGATATACTTAGGTCTATAATTAGAAATAACTTTACGTTCACCTCCTTTATGGATTGGACAAATAACAGATTCCTTAAGTATGTCAGGGAACGTATGACTCTATACAGATGTTTTAATGAACTTAGCTAAAATAGGACTAACTTTATCACTAAGTAACTTTAAATCGGACATACGCACGAGATCGCTGCCGGGTGATTTGTTTTTATGCATATTATTAATAACAACTTTAACATCCCTGCTACTAACTGTTTGCCATCTCATGCTCACATCCGCTTTCTTTACATAATGTCTTTTGTATTGCCATGCTTTTCCATGTTACAAAGTATTATATTTTTAAGTTTATTTTAAGTTTATATATATATATTCACATAAACACATTTTTCTTTTCTCTCTGAATTAACTATATTTTGAAATCCGCGTAAACAAAATCAAGCTAGTAACAGAAGGTGACCTGTAAGTATTCTTGGGACTCTTTGTTGTAGTTTCACCATAATATAACCTTTTACAGCCCCAATGTTCTTTCTGAACAAATAGGAATCGTTACTGAGATAAATTGCCAACGAGTTATTCTTATCTATTTCTCGTAGACACTTTTGGACTTGATTTAAGCTTTAAGCGCTTTAATTTATCTAACTTATGCTCCACGTTGTCTTAAAAGATTTAGATTTAAGTCTTGTGTCGATATTCTTATATATTTTATCACCCTTTTCTTTATATCCGCAAATCTCAAAAAGTGCTTTTTGGGGTGATTTTTAAACTAACGCCCTTATAAATAAATATGGAGTAAGGTAGGAATATTATTACTCCACGGAGTACGTTAGTACTAAACAGTTTTAGTATTAATAAACATGGACTTGGGAAAGAGTAAGCCAATACGATACGAATCTTTGAGTAAAAGTTACGCCTGGGTGCTGCCTTGTTTAGCGACAGCGTAAACATGGTTTAAAGTATGCACTTAGTTTTGTTTCAAATAAATATATAAACAAAATTGAAGAAATTGATAAAGTTGCAGATATTTTACAAGTTTACAGGCGCGTTAAATTCTATAAAATCCGTAAGAATCACTTGGAAGAACTGCAAGAAGAATAAAATTGCAGTTGCCGTGTTTACCCAAAAAATGATTTTGAAAACTTACATCATTTAAACGTCTAGACTATGACAGCTGTGAAAACGTCAAATATTTTATTTTTACGCCCAGGGAAAGGGAAAGGGCTATCCTCAGAGACGACCTAACCTAAATGCCTACCCACTAAACACCATCTGAGGTTGGCTTTGGGCAAGTGCCCTCTAAGTCTTCGTCGAAGGCGACCTTCTCTTGGTGAGAGAGGGGTGCAAGCGGCACTCCCTTGGGAGTATCCGCTGGGATATAGCACAGAAGGTTCTATATAGTTAGGACTAATAATGAGGATTCATGACGTCAGGTGGGATTTTATGGCTATTCACCTTAACCACCCGCTTTGTCATGAAGAGCGGACTGTACTGCTTGAGTGAGTGCGTTTACCGTAATGTCAATCTTATCCGTACTATCGAAAGAGTTGGACGAGACTGCATACGGTGAGTTGAGGGCATCAAACGTTGACGCGAGAGATTCCCTGTAACCTTCCAGTTGGTAAAGGTTTTAGGGTGAATGAGAACAGTGGGGGTATGAGGCCCGAGGGAGAGGGAGACTGGACGATGGTCCGAGCCCAGGTCACCGAGTGCTTCAATTGCTCTTAAATTCAGAGCGACACCCTTGCCCAAGGCGAAGTCTAGAATGTCCGGAGAGTGTCCAACCTGATCTGGGTAGTGTGTTGAAGAGATGGGACATAGAGCATCTAAGTCCATAGACCTAACTAAACAGCGGAATTTGATGCCATTCCCGTTTGAGGATTGGGACTTCCAGTAAGCGTGTTTGGTGTTGAATTACCAAACAAGATGACTGAGCCACCTAGTGAGGGAAGCCAAGTATCATACAAATCGCAAGTGTAAGACGTAGCTTGTGACGCACACTAAACTAATATTCCTAGCCTATTCTTATCCTTTGTCTTACAGCAAGTTTAATGTTATATACCAGTGGACGCACTGATATATTATAACATCATAACAATGACGTTCTATAAATATGAATAGTTCAAGTCATACAAAAACATAGCCAAAATATAGCTAATGCCACAAATGACACCATAATAAGCTTCGACTGCCATATCTATACATTTGCCTTTACTCCAGTTGTTTAAGATATTATTGGTCTATAGGCAGTAATGTAAACATTTTTTGTATTTTAAATTTAGAACCCGATTTGGACAGCGACATCAGTGGAGTAGTATTGTTTTAAACCCTAAAAATTATAAGTTCTCTGAAATAAATTTATTAGTTAAAGGAGACATTTTTTTTGTTCGACATTTAGGCCCACTTCGAAATGTGGTGTAGTATAGTATTGAAACCTATATTGATTTATTCCTTATAATCTCTAGATTACAACGGTATATTAAGTTAGAAATGGTCTAACCGGAATACTGAGAAACACAAAATGTGAGCGTCAAAATAACCTAAAAATCATATAGAGTAGGGGTGTAAGTAGTACTATCTGATAACAAAATAAACAGAGCCTGCACGAAAAGTAAGGATACAGCTGATAAAAGATAGTTTACAATGATGCACAGAACAAAAATGTTCATCACAGAAGTATATTAATAGTCCCAGGCGGGTGTACACCGACACCCCAATACTTCAGTTTAGCAGTCGGGGCAATCACTATAACCACTATACCAGAATGCTTGTCTAAAATACTTAACAACCATCATTATAATTTCAAAGTCATGTCTTAATAAAATAAGTATTTCATATAAATACTATTGAGGTAAGGTTTTGTACACTGTTCATCATAGGAAGAAAAACACATTGTTTATATAGTATAAATATTTATTAGTCATATTATATTAGTCAAATAGTTATTATCATGTTTTATATTTAGAATCTTATCCAGAAACGATGCAGGTGGCTCAATCTCATCTTGATACCCTGCCATTTCATGTTCACAGCAACAAACAGAATGTCTACCCACCAAACCATTGCAACAATATCCTGCAAGAGCAGCTCTAGTATTAGAAATCGATGGGTCAACCAGTAGATAAGTTTTTCTACTTGTGTGCCTTGAATGTATCCTACCCCGTAGAAGGTAGTGTAAGTCTGGCATTTGTAGTGTAAGCGGACACCAACATATCAGATAAATGACAACTTCTGTCAAATTATAAATGTGGCTTATAGGACTTTTGTGTGTGCGTCAATTTGACTAAATTGACAAAATACCTTCGAAAGTGATTTCAATAATTTTATTGTTAAAAAAGTTTTATCATACTGTTACGTGTTAGGGTTCGAAGGATTTGGAGAGAAAGACCCGCTGACTCTTTTGAAAACTTTATTCACTAGCACTAGGTCCAAACACTAAGCACTAACGTTATCCTAGGACGAACACAAGTCGTAGGTTGCACTAGTATCACTCTTGAAGTCGCCTCGAAGGTAGCTCTAACTTGCAATCGATTGGTAAAGTAGCTTAAAACTTTTTCAAAAAAAAAGGCGCCAACCGCGATGAAAACGGTCGAGCCGTTCAAAAATTATAAGAGGTTTACATACATCCATACACACACACACACATACAGACGTACGGACACCATCGCGGGAATCAAGGAAGCTTCCTAGGACCTTAAAACGTAACGTAAACGATCTGATAAAAAATCGATTTTCGAAAATCGGGGTATAAACCAACAACCTCCCGATTTTTCGAAATTTTCCTTTTCTTAGCAGGAAGTTAAAAAAGATGAAGTATCGGCAATGACTTTTGGTATATAAAATTCAATTTTGCTTATAATTGTTCACTGGGTCTTTAAAAAACGAGCGACTCTATACTTTTCATTTCTGACTGTGTGCTTGTCGCGTCCTTTCATCTGTCTCATTCTGACAAACGGGAGAGAAAGGGATGTGAATACTTGTCAATAATTGTACCATACTTAATGAAAAAACATTTGGTTTTACTAAAGTACTTACACTTTTTGCCAACCCATCTCATATAAATAAAGTAAACTTACCGCTGATAAGTCGTAATTTTTTGCGTCGTTAACATGTTATTTGAGCCCTTATTTAGGCTCACTTAGACTTAGTGATTGACATATAGATGACACACTACTAAGGGGAAAAGTGTGCTTACAATTAACTACATTGTCTTTAAGCACGCTTTTGCCGTTACACTGTAAGACTGCGAATGATATGTCCGAATGTTTAGAACGTCATTGCATAATAATATAAATTGTTGGGACTTGGGACTGCCTGTGCTTTTTTAACCGGATATCAACTAGATGGTGCTGTATACGTATACACCTAGAAACAGCAACGCGCTATGAAAATTTTTCCGTATTTGTTAAGGAGACAATGTCTGTCATTATCACGTTTATCAAACGTCCGCGGCGCTTACGCCCCGCTTATTTTTGGAGAGGAGGACCAAACCTGTTAACAGCAGGTTGTGGTTTTCTCCTTTATAAAATCAAGATTAATGACTCGTGAAATCGTTCTAGGCAATATGTTATACTAGGCATGACCGTGAGTGGTGACCGTGATTTAAAAGTAGCAGTGAAAGTGAAAAGTTATTTTAATACTACCTATTTAGGCTATTTAAATTATTATTGTATATAATTTTTAAATGTAATAATTAAGAGTATTAATACCAATTACCAACGCAGCCTAAGTCTGCGTTGGTAATTTGCAATGTGATACTTGGCTTCCCTCACTAGCACAGCCTAAGTCTGCGTTGGTTATGTGGGACTCACGTAAAACCTACGTGCCTACCCACTAAACACCACCTGAGGTGAGCTTTGGGCAGGTGAGCCTTCTTCGAAGCCTTAATCGAAGGCGACCTTCTCTTGGGGAGAGAGAGGCGCAAGCGGCACTCCCTATGGAGTATCAGATAGTGATAACTATTAAATAGCTAATGTATTGGAGATTTGGAGCGTATATTTTTTTCGTTGTTTGGTGTAACTTTCTCTTGTGGTCACTTCGAATTTCAAAGGATAATGGGACTTTTGAGCCTGATGGTTAACAAGTTGAAATATACTTTAAAAAAAGGGTATATTTTTCTAATGTAAAAAATCAAAAACTAGCTCATTTTGCAATCTACAAACCGAAAAAACATTAAAATAAAGAAAATAGATTAAAAATAATCGAATGAATATTTAATCGATAAAAATAACATTAAGTTCATAACTAACATAAACAGTTGTTTTATTTAAATAATATTAGTTGGTTGCATAGTTTATGTTCGAATGTTATATATGTTCTTTACATTATTATGAATAAAATATATTATTTTCTCAGGAAAAAAACATAACTGAGCAATTATTTTATTATCAATAAATCGATTTACAAAAAAAATCGATACTAGTAAAATCCTTGTTCCTCAACGCTAACTTCACTTTGACAATGAAAGTCTGACAGATCATTTCGTTTCTTCGTCATTGTCACTTCATTCTTGTTGTATTCGTTGAGTAACCGACTTGTTAACTACCTACCCAATTGAAGGCCAAGGAAAGTTGTCTCAAGCAGTCTGTTTTACAGTTCATGTATGAGCTAATGAGTATTATTATTCTTATCTGAGCAAATAAAATTATCTTTTAATTTTGGTATACTATATTATATCTAATTACCAATTGTCGTATAATGCAAAAAAATGTCGTTGCAGTAGTAGATAAGTATATGTAGATAGGTAGGTATTTTTTATCTAAAAAAAAACAAGGTTGGTACCCAGCTAATATAAGTATGTGATAAATCCTTACCAGCTAGGAATTTAATAAACCTACTATAGATCAGCTGTCAACATATAGTTTAAGACATGGTGATTGTTTGCTGAATTTGAGAGAGGTCGGGTTTCGTTTCGTGAAGAGCAGCTTTTAACTGCCGTCAACGAAAATAATGCGGCTACTGCTATGCGGCTAATTGAAGAAAACCCGCGGATTACCTATGAGACAATTCGAGGACTATTGGGGATTGGTATGAGCCAAATTCAGAAAATTTTACACGAAGAAATGAAAGTTCGGAAACTTTGTTTTCGTTGGATCCGTCATGAACTGACAGCGGAGCAGAAGCGGGCTCGCGTGGAATGGTGCTCATAGATGCTAATGAAGTACGACCACGGACATTCTAATGCTGTTAATGACATTGTCACAGGAAACGAAACGTAGATTTATTGTTTTGATCCCGAAAAATAAACAGCAATCTTGTGAATGGGTGTTTGAAAATGAGATCAGGCCAGCAAACGTGAGGCAGGCGAGAAACGTTTGTAAGAAAATGATCGATTTTTTTTCTCAGCTACGGGTCGCATCTGCACAATTCCACTTGAAGATCAAAAGAGTGTTAATGCCGAGTGGTATTGTACCATTAAAAGTCCGCGAAAGACGACTAAAAAGCTGCGTTCTCCAACATCATTACAACGCTTCTTCACACAAGACCATCAAAACTAAGTCATTTTTAGCTTCCGAAAAAGTACAACTCGTCACCCATCCTGCACATAGCCCCGACCTGACACCCTGTGATTTCTGTATTTTCCCCAAAATCAAAGATTTGATGAGAGGTTTCACGTGTACCTATTCCGAAGAGGCAGAGATAACGTTCAATCAGCACGTAGAAAACATGCCGCCAGATCTGTGGTTCTCCTGTTTTAAAAAAGGGTTCGGTCGCTTGAAAAAATGCTTCAAATGTAAAGGAGAGTATTTTGAAAAGCAATAAACATAATATTTTGGTTATAACATGTTGTTATTTTAAGTTAGGCAAAACTTTTAGTGTGACCTACGTAACAGTTGTGACAAAATACTAGTTGTTACTAAATATTCGGACTATCAGTAACCAGAAACAGCTGTTACTCAAATAATCAAATCTATTTATAAATAAAAAAAGGATAATGATTCAGTGTTAAATTAACCTTTTTTTTCAATTTTATTGATTTTCTAATCCATATTTTTGCTGCTACTTAATAACAGGTGTGAATTCTTTATGAAATGCCTCTTGTTGGACTTAAATTTTCCGAACATTTACAATTGTAATTTATATTTTTTTTTACACCATCAGAAAGAAGATATTTCAATGAACAAAAAGCCCCCAAACTTTTTGAAAAAAGCTTATATTTTGACGTCAGAATTTTCGATTGAAAATTAGGGTGCTTTTTTGATATTAAGTTAAAATAAGGCGAAAAAATAAATATTTTGAATCAAATAAATTACAGTGGGACATAATAAGGTAAGTTTTCAATAAATTTCGTAGAAAAAAAATTTTTTTTTGAAAAAGATATAACTAAAAAACCAAGAACTTGGTTTTTTGAATTTTTAACCTAAATTTTGAGGTTATGTGAAAAAAATGTAATTACAAAAGTTGTAGATCTCTTTATTACCTACAACTTTGCCGATTAACTTTTTGCCATAGGACTTGTGGTTTTGCCGGAAATCGAGATAAACCGTTTTTTACCCTAAAACACCCCCCTTTTCCACTTCCCGACCTCAGATCCCGTAATTTATTTTCCCCTTATTTTTTGTTATATTCTCGTCCTTTACCAATGGGTTTCATCCTATTGTAATTTTTTTTGGTTTCAAAAATTATCGACCCTGGGGTAATAGTCTATACAGCAGTTCAGTTCTAAACTCTAAAGATAAAAGCCACGAAGTCTCAAACAGACTAGCTTTAGCGATACTCTCTAAGAAAAAATCGATTCACTCGATGTTATGGAACGTGCTTTTGATCGATTGACAGATGACGGCTATCATCTTGTAAAAACGTAGATATCCGAAATCCATTATGTTTGCAAGCAACTGTTTGCTTTCAAACTTAGCTGGATTATACTTCGTGGCCAATCGCGATACTGTAATTACTACTATTTCAAACTTTTGTCAAATGACTGCACGTTTCATACTAAACTAAATTTCAATTTTCACTTACTCTTCTCAAACCCTAATTTATTAATCTAAGAGCCTAATATAGTAAAAAAAAATCTGTCCGAATGTCAATTGAACTTTTAAAAATGTAAGATAACTGACCTTTTACAAAATATTGCTATTCATAATGTAGGGTCGTTTACTGTTGGGGAGTTCTCTTAAAGAAAATAAGAGGCGAGACGAGCAGGACGTTGAGCCCATGGTAATTGATACGCCCGGCCCATTACAATGCAGTGCCGATCATGATTATTGAAAAACCCAAAAACTCCCAGCGGCACTTCAAATGCGGTCGTCACCTTATACATAAGTTGTCAAGTCTTATTTGCCCAGTAATTTCACTAGCTACGGCGCAATTGAGACCTAAACACGGTAATACTTAAACATTACTGCTAAACGGCAGAAATAGGCTCCGTCCTGGTACTCATAATCTAGCCGGCATCCGGTGCAAAGGAGCCTCCCACTGATAAATCTGGTATCGTAACTAGCATAATATATTGCTCATTAATAATCTAATAGGTTAGAATCATAGTTTAAGAATCTATTTCACATACAAAAGTATGATAATACTAATTATTACATTAAAATTATTAAAAGAATTAAGTAGTTATACCACAATAAACAGAACTTACGAAGTTAGGTACCACAAAGGAAAGTCCTACGTAAATAAATGGCGCTAACACCAAACAACGAAAAATATTACTTTCAGCGTTCCAGTACCAGTACCTAGTATTATATTAACACATCTAGTATTACATATTCTTTGCAGGTAGTATTATATTAACACATCTAGTATTACATATTCTTTGCAGGCAGTATTTTATTAACACATCTAGTATTACATATTCTTTGCAGGTAGTATTATATTAACACATCTAGTATTTCATATTCTTTGCAGGTAGTATTATGTTAACACATCTAGTATTACATATTCTTTGCAGGTAGTATTATGTTAACACATCTAGTATTACATATTCTTTGCAGGTAGTATTATGTTAACACATCTAGTATTACATACTCTTTGCGGGTAGTATTATGTTAACACATCTAGTATTACATATTCTTTGCAGGTAGTATTATGTTAACACATCTAGTATTACATACTCTTTGCGGGTAGTATTAAAGTAATACCTATTAGCTAGTATTTTGTATCTCACATCTCCGCTCTGCCGCGCCGCTTGCTCGCTCGCGGCACATAATCAAAGAGAAATGACACATCTCCTCTTCTCTCCGCTTGATCCAATTCCACCGAAGCTAAGCGGAGAGGAGATGTAAAAATAACGAGATTTGATTGGTTATCAAAACGCATCTCCTCTCCTCTCCGCTTTGGTGGAAACGGGGCCTGATTGTTATGATAAAAATTTTGAATTTTCTATCAGGCTTCTTTCTATTATTCATTAAACCTTAACGAAAATTACGTAATCGATCTAATTCTTGCTCAGAATTTTCCCTTGCTTTCGATAACCGCCGCCCATCTATGTGTTAGGTGTACCAGAAGATCGCCTGTCGACTGACCATGGCGAAAGCCGTATTGTCGGTGACTCAATCATGGTCAACCCATTAATTCGGTCGATTTAGCAAGTTTTAAATTTTCATACGTTTCCGTGTGAAACTCGAAGCATAAAACATTGGGATTTTTACTGCACATAGAACACGACCTCAATGCCCTTATGAGGTAGAGAATTTGGATACTTTTACTTTTAACCTAAAATCCCTGGCTAGATTCTGCAGGTACATTTTTTTTTATAAAAGTAATTTTAAATGAACGTTTAGGAAGTAAGCAATGTCTTAGCCATTTTATAGGCAACCCACGTCTACATTAACACAATAATAATTAATACATTGCTTGCCCTAGACGTTCAATTACTTACTGTACTTGGGCCGTGGGGTTGGCCGAGGTGCGCAGAATGTTCAAACTACCATCTACGCGCCTTAAAAGGGCTACTGGAAACCCATGCGCTGACAGTTATTTCGGTCAACTGATCAGCCTAGTTATCCAACTCAATAATGCTGAAAGTATTATTGGTCCACTTCCCCGTAAAGATTGTTTAAGTGTAATGTAACCATAGTATTGTATATTTACAATACTAGCTATAAGATTTGTTTTGTTTGAATAAATATAAGTAATCTTTACTAATATTGGCCCAAAAAATGCGAATAACAATAGTAGTGCCGAGTAAAATTATAGAATTAGTGTGTCAAACTGAATATGTCGTATTAGATATAGTCGCTACATATATACTTTGGGAAGGAATATTCGCTACAACTCAAAAATGTGGCAAATATTTTCAATTAAGTGACCTCATTCCAAATATAACGTGAAGTTGGTATTTTTTTGTTGGTATGTAATTTTTTATGAAGTCGTGATAACAGCACAAGCTGTAAAGCCTAGCGAAACTCTCTAAGAAAAAAACAATTCACTCGATCGTATGAAACTTGCAGTGATTGATAGTTTGACAGATGACGGCTATAATCTTTTAAAAAACGGAGATAACCGAAATCCACTACGTTTTAAGCAACTGCTCGCTTTCAAACTTAGCCGGATTATACTTCGTCGCCATTCTTTAATTAGTACTATTCCAAAATTATGTCAAATCACTGCACGTTTCGTACTAAACTATATTTTAATTATTACTTACGCAGTCCCGACTCTTCTTACGTAGTATTTACATCCTCTTTGTTATCTTTTAAAAACTTAAAGATGTACACTTATTCAAGTGTCAGTCATAAATGAAACAGTTTACGTCCAGAATCTATCGTAGACGACGACCTGTTTTGACGTAACGTTTAATGCTAGATATAGATATTATCTTCTTAAAAATTCCAAATAACCTTCTTCAAATTCTACATGTAGGTATGCAATATTTCAGAGCGATCGTAGTAATTTATAGAGTTAGTATACAATTGAGGGATTTCACTCATAACAGAGTATCTTAGTTGGAAATAATTAAAACAAAAGGAACTGGTGACTATTTTAATATCAACATTGAGCTTATAATATCTTCACGAGCTAATTAATATATACAGCGATGAGCAATTAGTTACAAACTTACATTACATACATATAACACTCACATACGGTAGTTATTGCCAAAACTCGAGGAACGTAGAGTTAAAAGAGTGTTGCCGATATCTTACGCTCGCTCACACTCCCCGTGCCCCGTATTTGCGGAACATTTATTACCCCTGTACCACGATTTTGGCGATAACTATAGCAAATATTAGTTTGCCTAGTTTATATTGTTGTAATTATGTAATTATGATTGACAATGGTGAACTAAAATGATGATAATGAAGATTCAAACAACTTAAAGTCTCTTAAGTTTTTCATACAAAATTGTTCACAGAAAACCAATAGGAACTCTATTACCAAGACTAAATAAAGTATTCGTCTATCCACCCGGCTGTGAATCATAAACCGCAATACGAAGTCCGTATCAGTATCAGCTAGCATAATATAAAAAAAAATAAGATACACAATTTGTTACTTTTAGGGTTATATCCCTCACTTCTAGGATTAATGAAATAAAATATGTAACCAAAATTTAGGAAGAACGCACGGCCGAAGCCCGAGAGGTCGCGGGTACGATCTCGCATCGTACATAAATTTTGGTTCCAAATTTAAATTTCAAACTAAGATAGCGAATTCCAAACTGCCATGCAAATTTAAAAAAAAGGTTTCGCTTCAAATCGCACTTGACAGATAATTTAATCGATACTTTTAATTATTCGTGACACTTATCGATAATCGATATCGAAATACGATCAGGGTGTGTTTTTCGATAAACTCTAGATTTCTTATTATTTTTATTATATTTCACAATAATTATTGTTTACAAAGTATTTAACAGACTATTTAAATATTTACATTTTAATACATTATTATAATAACTTACAATCTACTAGGCATAGGTATTATTAACAAGTAGGTATGTAAAAAATTAAGCAAATATTTCTTTGGACGTAAAACATGACACTGCGTCATAAAAACGCTACATAATACATCTTATTGTACTTAAATAAAGATATATATAAAAGAGAAACTGATGACGAGGAACAATCATGAACTTGTTATGCCTACTACTCGGCTAAGTCGAGTCAGTAAGTCTTTTGTGGGGCGATGTATATGCTTTTACAACAAGATTCCAGAAATTGTTCAAAACAAAAGTATTACGATATTCAAAAGAATAGTTAAAAAAACGTTTGTGTGGTAAAGGTTACTATAACATAAATGACTTTCTTTATGATTCCACAGATTGGCAATGGAGCGACCGCACTCAGGCTATTAAATAATAAGTTTAATTGAACAATATTACTTTGTGAACATATTTTTGATGGAAAAAAAAGCCCACTGAGTCTGAGGCATTCTATTTGGAATAGGTGGTAGTTTTTGACTTTCAATAAGTGATGTCACATCCTATTTTGAATAAAAATATTTGAATTTGAATTTGTTAGAATCTTTCGTTACAGTAAATTATTTTATTCATTGCTTGCCCCAAATCCTATACAAGATATTTTTCATCCTTGGATTCTCACATTTTTTTCTGCAACTATAACGATCTTTATTGGCGCTTGACAGATCGGTTTAATTTTTAGTTATCAGATTATAAGATAATGAATGGGAGTTTAAAATCAGTGTTGTTATAGCTATATACAGGATGTCCCAAAGTTATGGGACAGAAATGAAAGTACCTGAAATATTGAAGATAGGCTATTTTACTGAAAGAAGACTTTATGTTATTTTTAAAAGTTAGTAATTCTGCATTCAAAGATTTTCTAAAAATTACTTGCCTCGTCTGGGAAACGAACCGACTTAAATGTAAAAAAAAACACCCCTACTTTTATGATGCCAATCGAAAGAATGGCCAAAAACTAATAACTCTTCTTAAGTAACATATTATTTTAAATATAATAATATAATAAATAGCCTGTCTTCGATATTGAAGGTACTTTCCCTTCATGTCCCATAACTTTGTGACATCCTGTATATATAAGTAACAGATTAATTCCTAAATTGGCATATTTACTCGAAATTTTTTTTTTATGAAAATAAGTGACGAGATGAGAAGGACGTTCAGCTGATGGTAATTGATACGCCCTGCCCCTGAATCCAGCGCTGCTCAGGGTGCTTGAAAAACCCCAAAAATTCTGAGACATAAGATGTTAAGTCTTATTTGCTCAGTAATTTCACTAGCTACGGCGCCCTTCAGACCGAAACACAGTAATGCTTCCACATTACTGCTTCACGGCAGAAATAGGCGCCGTTGTGGTACCCATAATCTAGCCGGCATCCTGCGCAAAGGAGCCTCCCACTGGTATCTAAAACACATTTAGAAAAAATATTTTTCACGAGAGTCATGAACATCATAGCCATTATTAATTCAAGCAGTCACGAAAATATTCAACAGCGTGGCTTACAATGGTAATAACAACAATTACATTCTCTTCTGATGAATTTCTGATGAACTTCCTTGGCAATGAATCTTGAAATATCACAAGATTGTATTTATTATTATTAGCTAATCGTCTTAATTTTATAGACACAATTAGATTTGTTATATTGACCTTACAAGGGTTAAAATGCATTAAAGTCGACAAAACTGATGTAGGAATTATATCTGAAGTGAAAACTTGAACATTAACGTTGTCCATTTTTGAATATTTCGGAATGGTTAGAAAAATGCCCACGAATTGCTTTATTTCTAAGTATAAAAGTACTAGTATTTATGTGGTTAAATACAATATTCATTTATTGCCCTATCATACACAAAAAATACAGTTTATATTATTTTAAAAATTTAACTATTCCAGTTATTTTACATTAAAATGTTTATCTTCCAGAAATCACTTTCATCCATAATTTCAACGACTGTCTTACAAATTTTCAATCAGGCCACATCGTGTCCTGACGCGAGTTTACATTTTACACCCGTGCCGCGCCGTGATATTAGCAAGTGAAGCACCGTTATGCTAGTGTGTGTGCGGTAACGGGGGATAGTAGTTACACAATAATATATGGCCACAAATAGTTATATAGTATCGTTTTCCACTTTTTCACAACGCACGACGGCAATTTTAAAATATTTTATTGAGACTGACCGACAAACTGATCTGTCACAGACGATGACAATTCTCATAATGGCCGCCTATCGGCCTGTAGTAGTGTAAGTGTGTGAGTGGGGCTATGTATTTACACGTTAATTGGCTTGTTTGGTGCTACACTGTTATGTAAGGTGACACGGAGTCCCTATATATAATCTGAACGTAAACCAATGTGAAGATTTAAAACATAAATAAAATTAATAAATAATGAATGTACATATTTCATGGCTGAGGTATTATTGCTATTTGGCTTTGATATTACATAAATGTGTCATAAAATTTTAATTATATTCAAAATTAAAATTGAAAATATCATACCTATATCAAAACTTTAGCTCAACTGTACGCATGATCAATAATTATATTTTAATAATAATATTCCAAATAAACATACAATACTTAAATATACCTTAATGTTATTTATTGGTATATATCACAATTTATTTAAATCTAAATAGTAAAATTGCACTAAAATAATACGCACAAACATACAGAAAACGAATGATGATGAAAAAACATAAAGAAAAAACATATATTTCATTATTAATGTTCTTAATGGTATTTTTACATATTTTGACCCTAACGTCTTCCAAAGTATCGTACCAGAATTTGGCGAGTCAACAGCTCTTGAGGATGCCTCCTGTACAGGTGAAACACGTGGCGAATTGATTGAAGACAACTATTAGCGTAATTTACACTCAAGAAAAGTGACAAAAAATTTGGATATATTTAAAATAATAACCCTGTCAACTGTCTGTATGTCTGTGCGTCTTTAAGCAAAAAATTAAAGTCCATTTTCACTTTCATTGTCGACCCTCGGGTCTTGAGACCCAGGCCGTTGCCACAATCACGTGTGGGAGTGCCCCAGAGATCCATGGGAGTGGTGATGGTTTGCTGTTAGATGGTGGAAGTACGGTGCGTAGGGCCCTGGGCCGGTGAAGGGATAGGGCACTCCGTGGGAGTATAAGAGACCTCCAGGATATGGCCCTGAAGGGAATCCTCCTGACGGCGGCGGCACGGTTGGACTATTCACATCCATACCAGGATTCTGCTTTTTCCATTTCGTGCGACGATTTTGAAACCATATTTTGACCTGGTGAAGATAATGATTTATTTTATAACTTGCTTAAATGTGCTAGCATTAACTATTACTATAACTATTCTATTTTATTCTTCATTCCTAAAATAAATGCTATTTTTAAAAACTTCACACGTACAGAATTCATATATCTCAATAATATAATTATTTTGTATCGAAAAATTAAGAATGACTTTCGTTTTTATAATGTTCTAGAACAACGAAATGAAATCCATCAAACTAATCACCGGCATTCGTACTCTAAACAATATCTACCTGAGAACACCAAAAGGAAATGACAAGAGCATTGCCGTGCCTCGAAAAGAGATTTCATGCTTTTTTGAAGACAATAATACCTATGTCGAATAGATTTGCAGGCAGTCATTGATTGAAAGTATTGTCTTTGTAGATCACATTTAACATGTTCTTAAGTTAGTCACGTGGTGTTGTTTACTTTAGGTGCTACAGACGGTTTTACTTTCAGAGCCTATATGGGACTGAAGATAGAACGACCCACGCCATACTTGAAAGATTGGAGATGATTGAATACCTCAGTTGGCCTAGAGTCACTACCAGAGGTCATTGGTACGTCAAGGGTGTACTAGGCTGGTAGAATTGGTCTGGCAGTAATAACGCTGTCAACCCATAACACAAAATAGGCGCACCGTTATGCAATCAGTTCCGGAAACCAGCCTGCTAGTACGTAATTCCTGGTAGGTCGTAGGCCTTTCGGGACACTATCCGTAGACCGTAATTTGCCATGATGAACCAAGAAATTAACTCTGCACCCTTGTTGTCCAAGTAGCCTCTACTTCACCTAAACATAGCATGTAAGATGCTTACCCAAAAGTTTAATTGTACCCACCTGTGTTTCTGTTAAGCTAAGGCTCAAGGCAAGATTCAGTCGCTCACAAACTGATAAATATCTGGTCGTTTTGAACTTATTCTCCAAGGAGACCAACTGTTCATACGTAAAGGCAGTCCTTGCTCTCCTCGGCTTTGTCCCACCTTTGGAATCCCTGGATGATTTTCCTTTCTTGGAACTGGAGCTTGTAGGGCTTTTTGGATCGCCGTTCTCGTCGAGGTCTGACTGAGTTAGGATATCGTCATCTATGTTTGATGTCTGGTCATCTGTTTCTACGTCATCGCCATCAAGATCTGAACTGTGTAGGTGGTCTTTAACTGCAACAAAGGAAACGAATGTGTGATAACTATTATAATATATTTCATTCTGGGATAATATCTTCATATTGTCAAAATAAGAATGCTGAAACTACGTTATTAATTTAGCTTGAAAAACCATTTTTAACTTAAGTCTTCTATTGTATTTTTTACGGGCTAATTATATCATGAGGAAAAAAGACACTGGCCAAAAAAAAATATTCACAATGTGACAGCCGTAATTTTTTTTAAATCAAGTAACATGGCCTGTATTTTTATGTATAAATAGGTCAAAATCGTAGCCACTATTTATCAATACGCAAAAAACTGACGGCGTATTTTTTTAACATCATAATCAAATACAGCCTGTCAATAAAAAATCAAGAATGACAAATAGTAATATATAAATTCATAAACCAAAGAAGTAGGAACAATGATTTGCTACTACTAATTCCTATTTGCTTAAGAACGTGTTTTAAAAGAACTCTTGACGGCCGTTCCCAATATACTATCTACAGATAGAGATAAATTACTTCCTTCTACTGTCAGTAATTAGCTGTCAATAATCTGAAGCTGTCCCAAATATACCCGATAAGGCATTCTTATCGCCTTATATTGGGACGCGTGCAATTTCCATACAAACTTCTATCGCTGGTAAGCTATACGTCGTCCCATTGACAGACAGCGCGTACGGATTAGGTGAGTTACCGTCGATAAGTTTATTAGGACAGAAAATTCAACGATAGTTATGATTTTAATCTCAAGTAAGAGATACACTGAACGGTAATTGGGAACGGCCGTGAGACAGCTTCAGATTATTGACAGCTAATTACTGACAGTAGAAGATAGTAGTTTATCTCTATCTGTAGATATTATATAGGGAATGGCCCTAAGAAAAAGCGATTCACTCGATTGTATGAAACGTGCAGTCATTGACAGATTGACAGATGACGGCTTTAACCTTGTTAAAAAACGGAGATAGCAAAAATGTACTACGTTTTACGTAACTGTTCGCTTTCAAATTTAGTCGTATTATACTTAATCGCCAATCGCCATACTGTGATTATTACTATTTGAAACCTATGCAAAATCACTGCACGTTTCATACTTAATTAAATTTAAATTTTTACACAGACAGTCCCGCCTTTTATTACGTAGTATTTACATCCTCTTTGCTGTAGTGTAACAAAACATAAGACTTGTAACAACATGGAATATAATCCAATGATTTACAACGTCATACTTTTGGTGTTACAAGATAAATGAAATAAAAAGTAAAATCATTTCCGCTTCCTTCTCATGCGACGCTTTGGTGTTGTCATTGCGAAATGCTTTCGAAAGCGCTATTAATTTTTAATGTGGCGACATTGGCAACATTTCGTCCGGAAACATTAAAATATAATTTACGAGTATTTTGTGTTTAGCGAAATTAGTAAAATAAAGTTTAATGGTCGACAGGATGTATAAATATTAAGGAAATTGTCATAGTATTTAATGCGACATCGGAATGGTTTTCGGAGCGCGAAATGGCGATAAAATGGACATTAATAAGTGTCAATTCGATATGAAACGTTAATGCTGTCATAACATCAGGGTTGCCATATCGCGGCAAGTTAAACCCATAGATAAATTTAGAATGTGGGTGTTTAAATACTCGTATATTTAAACTATTTTAGGAGACACGAGATGGGGTTGGCTTATTTAATTTTAATTAACCCTTTTGGGGTTTGAATAAATATTTATTGATGAAAGAGAATTGCCTGCAGCGGTATCGTTTACCGAGTCGTCTCCTTCCCTCAAATATGTGCGACTAGTACGATGGCTGTTCCATGCGTCAACTCGTGATCGACTGCTGCGTGTGGTGCCAGGTCGACTCGTTATAGTTAATAAATCATTGTATTTCTTGGATGCGATTACTAATTATGACAGTAATCACAACTATCTTGTTCACAAAGCATCCTAACACAAAAATAAAAAGAAAAACACATTGAATAATTTATATTTATATGCAGTTTAATTTTTATTACGTTTTTTGAAATATGAAGTATATTCAATTTATTATTATTGCAACATTTTATGTAATAATCCATATCTGAAACTGTTTCTATATTTAAAACATGATTGTATTGCATGCAGCACCTTACAAACTAATTTGTTATTTATATCTACAGTCAATGTGAAATAATCTATTTGATTTAAAAGAGTTCTTCTCACGAGCTCTACCTTTTCCGTACATATGGTAGAGACATTTAAAAAGATATATTATAGTACAAATAGTAGAGTCAGTTATTGAAATTAAATATATATAATGACGATTTAAAAGCGCCTGGTTTAAAGCCAGGTTTAATTTCAATAAAGTTAATTTGTCTTTGACTTTAATTATTTTATCTTAAGGCCCGTTACTATGATGTTATAACCAATGAGAATTTTTTTACGATTTAATGCTTGTAAGCTTTTCGTGGAAATAGTACTTTTATTAGTAGGTAGTTATTTTGAGACTTACCTAGAAAATTGTTTCGCAAATAATCGGATGCACAGCTTAATATGATAATGTTATTATTTTAGATTAAGGATTGATATCCGCTGCGCACCAACTAGATACCGCACTACCTAAGAACAATAGGTTTTTTATTACGGCAATTATTAGATGCTTGTGTGCGTGGCATCTTTCACATTTTGTAACATAGGCTTCGTGTTATTTTACAATGAAATTAAAAAAAAATACAAAATACTTACTGGTGATATGACGTGATCTCAGTGTCTTTCTTATTTCTTGTAGTTTATATTTTACCAGGCAACTCGACATTTTAGCTCCAATTATTTGCAAAGTTTAACAGAACATTAGCACGTCAACGTCACACATTGTTCGAGACTGACTCGAGTACGCCCACTTGGGCGTAGTATTAGTTGCCGCACTTTGCCACTACTCCTGCGGTATCTAGTTGGAGCGCAGCGGAGACCAATCCTTAATCTAAGGTTTTTAATTAATAATAAATAAAACAAATAGAGCGCACATCTGAATTTTTGGTGATACCCTTCCAATAAATTAAATAAGGAAAAAAATTCTTCTTTCTTTACATCTCGTTTGGGGTAAATTTGAAATTTGGGGTTGTTTTGTGTCCTGAAAATAATATAATAGTTGCGAAATTTTTCTTCTGCTGTACTATTTCTATTTGCTACCACTTCTGCAACTGCAGCAGTAAATAAATAGTTGTCAAATTGATTGTGCCAGAAAAAAAAACGCTGCTCGGATGATGTACTTGGATGTCAATTAACAGGAATCCGAGTGCACACCAATTCTGTCTAGCTCGTACAAGTGTACTTGGTACAAGTACTAACTTAATAGCATACGCTCGTACGAGTTCACACTCGAATAGTGAAAACCCCGCTTAACGCCATATTGAATTTATTGTAATAAATGCCTTGATTTTATTACTTAATCCTTAGATAATTTATACGTCTAGATAGAGTCTGTTGCTGCTAGACAACCGATAAAAACGGGCCAGGAATACTAGTTTGTGTGACAAGGTACGTCTTACACTCGCGATTGGTATGACACTTTGTGTTAGTGTGCGTGAATTGCTCAAAATAGAGGTTAGTTTTAAACTCAATTTTTTCGACGTTTTCACAGCTGTAATAGTCTATCAAGACGTTTAACAGTCGTTCCCAATATTTAGTCTATCTCTTACTTGAGATAAAAATCCTAACTATCGTTGATTTTTGTGTTCCAATAAACTTATCGACGGTAACTCACCTTATCTGTACACGCGGTCTATCAATGCGACGACGTATAGCTTACCAGCGATAGAAGTTTGTATGGAAATTGCAATTCACGCGTCCCAATATAAGGCGTTAAGAATGACTTATCGGATATATTGGGACAACTTCAGATTATTTAAAGCTACTTACTGACAGTAGAAGGTAGTAATTTATCTCTATCTGTAGATAGTATATATTGGGAACGGCCGTAAATGATCTAAGCTTATATCATTTGTAATGCGTCCCCACCCAAAGAATTGCCCCCGCTAAACTCGAAAAACCGGGTTAGTCGGTAACGAAAAGCTTTGCTGAAACCAAGTCGATACGTGTTTCTCGTCTACACCACGCATATAATAATAATTATGGATATATGCAAAATAAATACAGCGATATTCAATAAATATTCTAATAGTGAATGAATGAAGCCTTTAATGCAAGCAAACTAAAAGGTACATTTTTAACTAATGCTACAACTTAATATACTAACCCCCTTATTCATAATGGTCCGCTAACTTAAAACAGCCGCTAAGGAGTGTTTTTTCTCAATCTGACTTAGGTCAATAGAAGAAGACAGAGTGAGAATTAGCAATGCTTTAAGTTTATGAATAAGGGGGTTAATGATTATAATAACATTTCACCTAATATATGTTATATCTTATGTAAATTATTGCTCGCTTGTCCGCCGACATAAGCCTCCTCCAGATCTTTCCGCATTTTCCTGTCGTAAGTTGGTCTTCTCCATGTTGTTCCACCAATCTTTTTGAAATCATCTACCCATTGTATCGTTTGTCTCCCTCTATTTCTTTTTCCATATCTTGGACACCACTCTATAATATCTTTTGTCCATTTATCTTGTCTGCTTCTTATCACATGTCCTTGTTTTATTCTAATAGTACTGTTAATTCAATATGTGTAATACTTCTATACGTACCGGTGGCGAGAACACATTGGTAGGTAAAGTCGCCTGCATATAAATGAACACCACAACAAAGTGAACATTTTTGGGTGTATGTGGAGTAAACTTACAAGGGTATTTGTTTAGAATGTTATGGGAAATAGTTGTATGTTCAAGTTTTTTTGTATTTTCTAGTGTAATGTACTATTTGTAATGTACTATTTAATGCTATTGTTATTTGATTAGTTTAAGATTGATTTGCTTGTTGTTTGCTTGTATTATTTTTTGTTTATAACTGTTGCATTAGGTCTCCTGTAATGATTCCACAAATTCCAAAATGCGGTAAGCGGTGACCACTTATCCCATCAACCCAACGCTCATTGCTGTCTTTTTTTATACTATTCAGGAATACAGTAACCGGCTTCTAAATATATTACAAAAAATGTGAAATAAATTAAAGTTATTAATTATGCTTTAGTTAGTTAAATATTCACCAATCAATTTCGTCTTTACACGACAATCCTATAACTAACTCAACACAAGAACGGGATTGGAGATCCAATAAATACTTTAGCATTTAAATAGCTTGCGAGTGCGTTGTAATGATGAGAGAAATACGGTGAACACTTAACTTGGTACTAAATTAGCAAAAATTACGAACAGAATTCAATCTTGATCTCTAATTTTTTTTTTACTAAACTCTTCAAGTGTTTTTTATGAAAATAAAGGATGAGACAAGCAGGAGTAAGTTATACGTGATCATTACAATGCAGTGCCGCTTAGGATCTTGAAAAACACAAAAACTTTGAGCGGCATCACAATTGCGCTCGTCACTTTGAGACATAAGATGTTAAGTCTCATTTGCCCAGTAATTTCACTAGCTACGGCGCCCTTTAGACCTGAATACAATAATGTTTACACATGTTTACTGCTTAACGGCAGAAATAGGAGCTGTTGTGGTACCCATAACGTAGCCGGCATCCTGTGCAAAGGAGCCTCTTACTGGTTATTTGCCAAAATAAGCTTTTCAGGCTTTTGTCATCAAGTTCAAATCCAAAATTGGATTCAAGATAGTTGTTTCTTATGTATAATTTACTATTATTTCAAAGAAACCTGATAAAATTTGTTTTAAAACGTTTTTGACGTGGTGACGTAACGCCGGCTGCACGCATGAAAAAATGTCACGTTTTGCCTGATCGGAAAGTGCAAGCTAGAGCCAGGAACAAGCAATAGAGAGGCCTGATCGTCCTAAGCGTTCGGCTTATGAAGCATCTTGTTTATTAATTATTAAAAAAAAGTAGCATCGGTTGGCGAGTGCAGTAATAATAGGTTATGTTACAATTGTGACTCAAAAATTATTGAGACTCATACAATCATATCAAAAGATGTTTTCTTATGACTTAACAAACACTATTCCAAAAAAATATATATAATATGCACTAAAAAGTATAAAAAAAGTCATTTTATTGCAGGTCAGAGACCCATATAAAACATGTTTACATACTTATACATAGGTAGTCAAAATATTTTAAAATTATAAAAAAATTAAAATGTGTATAGCGATAATTAATTATTATAAAATTAAGGTCACATTAAAAAATTAATACTTAGTCATTTTACATTAGGGATCTGGTGTACCCTTAGCCAGTGTTTGTTAAACACAATGTCAAAGATTGCCTCAGCGACGACTTTAATATATTTTATGCAACTATGTTAATGAAAGTTTATTTTCATTTACTATTAATTGTTATTATTATGACTGGATTGAATTCAGACGAATGAAATCAGATTGCTTTCTAGAATCATACATGTTTTTTTAAATATATTGCCGAAACTTGTAACGTTGTCATAAAAGACAAGTATTTTTAATATATTAAAGGTGAAATCTGTTATAACAATCTCAGAATGTTCAACCATTTGGGCTAAGAGCCAAAATCATGTTATTATTTTTTAACGAAAGATATAATTTAATACGAATCGAAATTAAAACATGTAATGTTGAAAATTTTATATTTTACTGTTTTGAAAGATGACCGTGTATTTATATTGTTGTATTCTATTATTAACATGATTATCTTCAAAAAAACATAACTTAACTTTCTTGTCTCACTTGGTACTTATTTAAATTTTAGTAATACCTATGCATAGGCTTACTACCCTCGTCCCCGTTAAATAAGAATCATCTGTCTACGGGAACTTTTAAAAAATATTACATTAACTTCTAGCTCACAGACAGAGTCACTTACAGAAAATCAGAAGTCCAGACTGTAGATTTATCAGCAAGTGTGCAGTATTCCGGGAGTAAAGCTAATCGATCGCATTAGAAATACGGAACCGCGCTCCAGATCAGGCATTCCTGATGTGGGAGAAAAAACCGCCACGCTAAAGTAGAACTGGGATGGGTATTTATTTCGGATGAACACAGGTCGTCACGCATTGAGTGCCTCAGGACGGGCAAAGACGTCGAAGCAGACCCATGATGCCCAACGATGGCGTATCAATCTGGATGCCTGATGGATCTATAATATAAGACGTGGTCGAAGCTGGCACAGAACAGCGAATGAAATAAATATAATAATAAATGAAGTAAAGCATGGGAGGCCTTTGTCCAGCAGTAAGTTCCGATAGGCTTATAAAAAAAAAAGATTATATTACGTCATCATAGAATAAATGCATTTTTTAATTGTAAGGAACTTATGTCAAGACTAAGGCTGTGTTGCATACGCTGACTTTAACATAGACTGCGGAATGATATTTATTTGAAAATTTTGGCAGGTCGCTATATTTTAGCTATTTAACATTAACAATAGCTTTAATCGGCCAATATGGGAGGTTACGGTTAACAGTTAAAGTTATGACGTCATCTAAAAATTGTCAAATAGTGCACACTTTTTGCTTAAACGGTACTTTAACATGTTTGTTATTGCTAAAGTTAGTGTGGAGTACTTATGATGTAAATCTTTTGATGAGCCATCAAATTAAAAAAACGTTACAAAACAGATATATAATTATGTTAACATCGTATAGATGTAACATTAAAACTTCAAAGCTACCATTACTTAGGAACACAACCACAAACTCAATCACTTTAATTTGCACTCCAGAACTCTCGATCCCCTCAAACTAAGGCACTTGTAATCGAGAAGGTTTATTAATTACAACCTTCCGCACCCCTTCCACCATTACAGAACAAAACACACCTTAACATCTGCTCGTTAAGGCTAAAAATCGCTTGACATAACAACATTACCTACACTCAACTTTATCTTCTGGGCGTAAGAGGTTCATGTAGCTAAAAGCTTTAGGATTTTCTACCTAATATGTTGTTAATAAGTTTGGTTTTTGAATGTAGGATAATAGGGGTCCATCAATTTGTTAAATGAAGAAATGTAATTTGGAAGGATTCTTGGTTCGGTGATTTCGTGAATGGAGGCTTGTTCGCAGTTATGTTGAGCGATATTGAAGCGATTTAGATTTAGAACAGTTTGACGGGGCCCCTTGATAAACGATAATTCTTAACGTGCATACATAGGTAATAGCTGGTTTATCACAAGTAAATTACTGAATACATTTATGAAAATTAAACAGATTAATGTGAAAATATTATTATATTAGACATAATAGACAAAGGAAGATACATCGAATATA
The DNA here is from genome assembly GCF_905404315.1 of Leptidea sinapis. Taxonomy (NCBI): domain Eukaryota; kingdom Metazoa; phylum Arthropoda; class Insecta; order Lepidoptera; family Pieridae; genus Leptidea; species Leptidea sinapis. Next base: position 6,722,516 of record NC_066268.1, read on the forward strand.
TGTTAATTTATATTTATACAATTTGTTCTTTATTATGTATTAGGATATTTTCGAATACCAAAGAAAAATACTTTTGCAATTTGGGGTGTTTTTTAGTTTTTTTTAACTATTATATAATATTATTGGTACATGTATATAATATTATTATACAATGTTTGTTATACAAAAAGCATTTAAAAAGTACAGGCAGGCAAGTGCATCTCGCACTTGAAAAAGAAAGATAGATAGATAAATAGGCGATATTGGATAGATAGGTTTCATACATAAAGATATGATTTTTTTTAAAATTAAGGGACGAGACGAGCAAGACGTTCAGCTGATGATAATTGATACGCCCTGGCCAATACAATGCAGTTCAACTCAGGGTTCTTGCAAAACTCGAAAATTCTGAGCGGCATTACAACTGTCACCTTGAGACATAAAATGTTAAGTCTCATTTGCCCAGTAAATTCACTAGCTACGGCACCCTTCAGATCGAAACACAACAATGCTTACACATTACTGCTTCACGGCAGAATAAGGCGCTCTTGTGGTACCCATAATCTAGCCGGCATCCTGTGCATAGGATCCTCCCACTGGTAAAGTAAACCCACATAATTTTGTCTTAAGTTTTTAGGTACCAAATCATAATCATTATGTTAGATTATTAATTAACTAAAATTTAGCAATAACAAAAAAAATGTCGGAATCCTCCCAATTTTAAAATTAAACTGGCAACAATAATCACCCTTTGATTATTATGTAGTCAGCGGAAGTGAAAGTGTCGCGTGAACGAGGGACTTAATGTTGCCAGCACTGACTTTTTAATTACACCCCGAAATTACGTGAAAACAACCCGAGCTTGGTACCGCCCGGAATTACAATGAGAACAATTTCAAAACTTGCTTGTTTGGAGTTCGAAGTGATTTATGACTTGTTTAAATTATAATATTGCTATTAAAATATATCTGTTCAAATTTTCGAATATTTTTTTTTGCAATACAAGATTCAGGCCACGGTTAGGTATAGTTAGGATCGCCAACCCTACTATACCTATATAGTATCGTACTATTCGAGTCTATAACCTACGTACTACGTCTATACTATGTCCACCTACTATTATTTTAAAAATATAAAATGATAGGCGAAACTACAAAATTTTTCAGCATACATAGCGCATTTTTAATGTGATGAACAAAGTGGAAAGATGAACACAATATAGCTAGAATCAATTAACGGATGCGGTTTTCCCGAACAGATACAACTTAGGGACCTTCAAGAAAAAAGCATACTTTAAAGACCGGCAATTCATTTCTTGACACCTATTGTTGGGGATTTCCATGGGCGGTTGACTCACCTCCCCCCCTTCTCGAGAGCCTCTTGCCCGTTTGCCCCCTCTTATATGAAAAAAGGTTTCGGTCTGATGAAATCAGAGTTAATATAGTATATATAATAGTGTTTTGCAACTTAAATTAGATTGTAATGGTAGCTACGAAGGGTTCGTTTCAATAAATCCCTGTCTTACTATATTTGTTGGGTACAAAAATACCATATTAGGTCTAATACAAGTATGCAGCCCTAGCTATAGTTACTTTTCTTGACTGTTCGAACTGGGTTGTGGCAACAATGCCTGTCATTATTCTAGCCAAAAGGGAAATTACCAACATAATTAGGATTACAATAATTGTGAAGCATCTCATTTGGTCATGTTAATATGGAGCAGTTAGATAAGCTAGAATAGCTTTGGTACCAGTATTCTTGGTACGCTTCCACGTAATGATAGTTTTAATTTTATGTAGTCATAGTATTATAAATATAGTTATAAGATTTGTTTTGTTTGACTAACAAATTCATTGCTAGAGAAAAAAAAACTAGAATGGATTTATAATATTTAATATTGTATACGTTTGAAGTCGATATTTCAATCCAATTGCATGGATCATTACACCAAAGAGGATGTAAATAGTACGCAATAAGAGACGGGACTGCCTAAGTAAAAATTTAAATTTAGTTTAGTATGAAACAGTCATTTGACATAGTAGTTATTGCAGTATCATGATTTTCCACACATTAGGACTGGTTAAACAACCAAATTACTTGGAAAAACGGAAGCCATAAATGGTATACTGATGAATCCAAGGCAGGATCTGTCGTTGGCTGTGGAATCTTCAGAGAGTGCCCCCAAATTCGGCAAATCTGTCATCTTGGGGTACCTTGCCTCCGAAGAAATAAACAAAGTTAAGTTACAATTCGATGGGTTCCAGGACATGCAGGGATCGAAGGCAATGGAATGCGCTGACGAACTTGCAAGAATTGAACTAAAAGCACTCAATTTGACCCTGAACCCTTCAGTGGTGTCCCAAGGAGTCTTGTTAAAACAGCCCTTGATACATCCATGATACTACAGTTTAAACAAACACCTCTCAATCCTAGGTCTCACAGATTGCAGAGCGTTTAGATTCTGTAATAATGTCTGGAATGTGGTCCTTTAATGCGTAAACGTAGCATCTCTTTGGAAATTCTTCAACCACTCGAGATACGTCAGCTCAGTATAAAAGAACTGTACTAAAGCCTCTTTACAAACCCATTACCTTAAGTTTACAATTTTTAAACACAAGTATTTTTAAAGTGAACCTTTTATTAAATCGTCTCAAACTTTTTCGTCTGTGTGTTGCATGTCGCATGACGGTTGGGCGGCGCCTATAGATCGCAGCAGCTGACCGTGTAGTGTATAAGACTATTACTCTGTTGTGCCAGTGCTCCACACTATTTTGTTTGTTTTTGTCAGTATTTAATGCAAATGTTGTTTGTCAGTGTTTAATGTAATCCTTTTCAATCAATATTTTTAACCAGGGGTAAGACACAGAGTTCAATAAAAATATTACTTGGAGACTTAGTCTACTTTTGTTATTTCCCATTATCATTCCAATTTTCCAAGTATAAAATTAAGATTGATAAAACGATTTTTATACCCTTAATGGAATGATATTCCAAAATTTTGTAGTTAAATGTCTATAATGTGAAAAAAGTTTCACTTTTACCGTGGTTTCATAAAACCACAAAATCCTTTTTTTATTATTACTTAATTTAAAAAAAGGGATACCTTCATATTTATTGCGACGTATTTATACAATCTAATGTAAATTTTCCGGTCTTTAAAATCATCTACAGCAAAGAAATACTGTAAAACGTAAGTGAAGTCGAACAACATCACTGAAAAACCTACCCCAGACGATTGGTCAATGTTAAACAAGGACACAGCTACGGATCACGCTGCGTCAGAGTGAGACAGACTCCTCGCACCCTTTGCGCAGCAACGCGTGAAATTAGACTCGTCTAAACGAATCTAACGATTATTTTATTATCCCTTTTGCGCTAAGATTTGTTTCTTGCTCACTCAAATAAAAATAAAAGGTGAATAAGCCGTTTCGAGGGTCAAGCGGACATAAATTGCGTGTCCTTCTCGCCCGCTGTGTCTTATTATTCGCCCCTTTAAGTTCCATAGAGGATATTATGTCGGTTTAGTTTTGATTTTTCGTTAAGATGGATTAGTGTTTCATATTTCAATTTTTGATTATTATAATTCAGATTTAACTGAATCTGTACTAAAATATTGCAATTTTGTTTAATTTTTTATTTTTTTGCGCCCAGATAAAGGGAAAGGGCTACCCTCCGGGATAGCGACGGGACGGGACCAACGCAGCCTAAGTCTGCGTTGGTTATGTGGGACTGTTGTAAAACCTAAGAGGTTGGCTTTGGGCAAGTGCCCTCGAAGTTTATCTAAGGCGACCTTCTCTTGGGGAGAGAGAGGCACAAAAAATATATAATTTTAAATCTTTCTAAATCAATATTTAATTTTAAAAATACTTATAAGTACCTTATCTAATCTCATCAAAAATGTTAATCAAATAACTTTTTAAGCCTTTAGCACCGTAGATCATCATTAATTATATTATGACGGGTATCTTCTTAGATCATTTCTACGTGTAGATAGACTGTGACATGTCGAAAACAATTGAGGGTGACAGTTAACCTCTATTTTCAGCAATGCACGCGCACAAACTCAAAGTGACATAGAAATCGCGAGTGTAAGACGTAGCTTGTCACGCACACTAAAGTAATACTGTTTTCATCGGTTGTCTAGCAGCAAGAAGCTCTATGTAGACTTATAAATTATCTAAGATAATAAACAACAACTAAATAATGATATATAGATAGTAAATAACAATACCTATACAATACAAAACAGTTACAAGATCTAAATATGTGGACTTTGTAAGCGACGTTCGCGAATCGACGCATCGTTGACATCTAGTTGACTGACATGCAGTGTCAACTGTTAATTGTCAATCTTTTACGAGTTTCTCACCGCTATCGCAGGTCTGTTGTGTAATGTGGTTTAGCGAAACTCTCTTACGGCTTTTCCCAATATTCAGTCTATCACTTACTTGAGATAAAAATCGTAACTATCGTTGAATTTTAATCTTATCGACGGTATTCACCTTATCCGTGCACGCTGTCTGTCAATGGGTATAGCTTACCAGCGATATAAAGTTTGTATGGAAATTGCAATCCACCCATCCCAATATAAGGCGATAAGAATGGCTTATCGGGTATATTGGGACAGCTTCAGATTATTGACAGCTAATTACTGACAGTAGAAGGTAGTAAATTATCTCTATCTGTAGGTAGTATATTGGGAACGGCCTCAAAGAAAAGAGCGATACACTCGATTGCATGAAATGTGCAGTCATTGACAGATTGACATATGACGGCTGTAATCTTGTAAATAAAGGAGATAGCCGAAATCCACTACGGTTTTAGCAACTGTTCGCTTTCAAACTTAGCTGGATTATACTCCGTGGCCAATCGTGATAGTATTTTTTTCCTTTTGATACTATAATACTCTAATTGTCTTAAAGTTTCTAAAGTTACTTTATTTATTTGTTTGATAAAATTTAATTACGTAGCCTTAATTGTCGATATGTCATCATCAGCCGGAAGACGTCCAATGCTGGAAAGGCCTCCAAGGCTTCGATATGTAGTCCATTTAATTGAATGGTGAAATCAGTTAAGAGAGTGCGAGAGTGAGGTCTCATGTGGTTATCCCTCGTCTTCCTTTGTCTCGCCTCGCGATCGCTCAGCTTCATGTCGGCTTTTCAGGCGCGAGGCAAAGGTAAAATACCTAAACTTCCCTAGCAATATTCAAAATCTCCCGCCTTTTTTTACTGATTAGTTCCGGTGGCACACACGGGCGCTAGTATCGTGTTTGCTTTTATTTAGTATGAAGTCGGCGTTCTTCTCGTTAGAGTAAAAGTGTTCTGTGGTCAAAGGACGCGAGTGGGCGAGGCAGACAATCAATCTCACTCTCACGCTCGCTCATTTTGTTGTTGACGAAGTGGAGTAACGAATTGATGATTTTATGGAAATATATCAAAAGGAACCAATCATTTTGAATTAGCCAACGTAGTCACTTGAATCATATCCATTTTGTAGAAGACGTAGCAGGCAACTGGACAAACCGGTAGTGTAGATAGCTAGCTCTACTGTCGCTGCCACTCGCCAAGTCTTCTGCCGAGAGCCTTTAGGAGGCGAGAGTCTGAAGCGGGCATAAGATATTAAGTCCCAGTTATTTCACTATCTAAAGCGCCCGTCAAACCGAAATATAATAATGCTTGCAGATTCCTGATTCACGGTAAAAAATTGTTTAAAATAAATGTTTTAGAAAGCAAACTGCGCGGAAGGCATTACGAAGTAACTCGTAATAGATCTTCCTGTATCTTTAATCGTAATCTTTATTGACTCTGTTCCTTATCTTTATGTCCCACACTCTCTCTTCCAACACATCGACTAGAAAATCGGCTTCAGTCTTTAGGGCTACTTTGATGATAAATAATTACCTCGACTACGGAGTAATCACAGGCTATTTTCCACAACTAGACATCTACTGTACTAAAGACGGTTTCTTTAACAATAGATTCGTTTTCCTTTTCTATCTTTTTGTATCTCCGTTAGGGATGTTCTTCTCTTTCGCACATTTTGATTGTCTATACGCTAGTAGATTATATGTCTATGGATCGAACTGGGAGCTCCTCTATTAGAGGAATAGCATTTGCACAACCGACGCTAGATTATGGGTACCACAAGCGCGCCATTTTCTACCGTGAAGCAGTAATGTGTAAGCATTAGTGTCTTTTGGTCTGGAGGGCGCTGTAGTTAGTGTGTGTAGTAATTACTGGGTAAATGAGACTTAACATCTTATATCTCAAGGTGACGAGAGCAGTTGTAGTACCGCTCAATATTTTTGGGGCTTTTCATAAATTCAAATTCAAATATTTTTATTCAAAATAGGATTTAAAATCACTTATTGAACGTCAAAAACTACCACCCATTCGAAAGAGACTGCCTCAGACCTGAGCGGCATTGTAATGGGCAGGGCGTATCAATTACCATCAGCTTAACTCGTCTCGTCCCTTATTTTCATAAAAAAAGTTTATAGTAAAAAAGAAGCCCGCTGAGTATCTTGTGCCCGTTCTACTCAGGTCTGAGACATAAACTTTAATGGATTATGAATAAATAGAATATATCGAGTGGGTGGTAGTTTTTGAGGTCCAATAAGATTTTTTTTCCATGGAAGATGGGCCGGGAACTGGTATGGGATGTGAACCTGTTCAGACACGCTGGCCCCTTCCCATCAACAGAGCTGGTGCGTCTTGTGAAGCGGTTGAAAAAGCTAAAGCATGCAAATACAGGCTTCGAATATGATTTTGTCCCATTAGGGGTCCAAGCGGTATAAGGCTTTTTAAGGAAATAACAAAAAGGTCGACATCACAGGAGACCGAAGAGCTGGCAGATACCTCAGATAAAGAATTAGTTTAGCTATTTAAAGGGGGAACGCGGCCAGTATCTTGGGAACCTTGCCTCAAGGGACTCCTTTTAATAATATGTTTTAGTTATTATATACTATTTTGAATATTACAATTACCCCATATTGAAGGATTGGCGAACAGACTTAGTTCTGCAGCATACGCGGTTAAAAAGATTAGACAATTAACTGACATAGATACGGCGAGACTAGTATACTTTAGTTATTTCCATAGTATTATGTTGCTATGGGGCAACGCTGCCGATATTAATACAATATTTGTGTTGCAGAAGAGGGCTATTCGCGCTATTTATAACCTAGGTCCTAGAGAATCAATGAGAGCAAAATTCAAAGAAATTAACATCTTGACTGTTGCTTCTCAATATATTCTTGATAATGTAATGTATGTTCATAGGCACATAAGTGAATTTGCCAGAAACTGTCATAACCATAATGTTAACACCAGGAACAGACATAAACTGATAATGCCTACTACTCGGCTAAGTCGAGTTAGTAAGACTTTTGTGGGGCGATGTATATGCTTTTACAACAAGATCCCAGAAAATGTTCAAAACAAAAGTATTACGTTATTCAAAAGAATTGTTAAAAAACGTTTGTGTGGTAAAGGTTACTATAACATAAATGACTTTCTTAATGATACCACAGATTGGGAATGGAGCGACCGCCCTCAGGCTATTAAATAATAAGTTTAATTGTACAATGTTACTTTGTTACTTTGTAAATGTTACTTTAATAATTGTAAAACATATTTTTGATGAAAAAAAAGCCCGCTGAGTTTGTTGCGCCCATTCTTCTCAGGCCTGAGGCATTGATTTTGGAATGGGTGGTAGTTTTTCGACTTTCAATAAGTGATTTCACATCCTATTTTGAATAAAAATATTTGAATTTGAGTTTGAATTTGAATAAGAATGTTGAATTTGATAGACAAACGGAATAGGGTCTGACAGGGAATTAATTAAAATATCACTAATTATGAATAAGGGGGTATTTCAATACAGCTGGTATTGAAATACCCCCTTATTCATAATAAATAATAAAAACTTACTATTATTATGATTATTATAATGGTCCGCTAACTTAAAACAGCCGCTAAGGAGTGTTTTTTCTCATTCTGACTTAGGTCAATAGAAGAAGACAGAGTGAGAATTAGCAATGCTTTAAGTTAGCAGACTATTATGAATGAGGGTGATAACGTTTTATTATTTGGACGTAATTCCAGAAAAACGTTCCAAACCATGTCGAAATTGAGTTAAGAAAGCAAAACTGGTCACGTGATTCACATTAATGGAATGACAAAAAATGGCAGCTCTATTATCACTCGAAATGACGTCATGAGTTAGTAGCCCAAACTACATGTATGGAATTCACTAATATTTATTAAACTTTAAACACGATATCCTTAAGATGTGATGTTTGTGGCTTGGAACGTTTTTCATGAAATACGTCCATTTGTTTTTGTGAATATTACAAATGAGTTGATAAATTACAACTTCAATACAAAGAGAACAATACTTTATCTATTAACTAAAATAATCATTGCAACAAAACAACTCTTTTATCACCATTTTATAGAAATATTAATGGCAGACTTCCGTTCAGAAATGAAGTTGGTCATTAGTACTTTTATGCGGTGATATTTTGTTTGCAAAAGCTGTAATTAATAATGAAGTGATAACTTATCTTAAATAATTAATAATACGTCTAGATAGAACCACTTGCTGTCAGGCAACCGATGAAAACAGTCCATGTTTACTACTTTAGTGTGCGTGACAAGCTACCTCACTTTGTGTCAGTTTGCGTACGTTTGTTGAAAATTGAGTTTAACCGATCGCCGCAATTTTTTTCTTCGAGTTTACAGCTGTCAAAGTATATCCAGACGTATAAACTAAAATAATTCATTAAATGTCATTAATTATTTATCAGTAACTTGCAAATATTTAATTTATTCATATCTATGATTCCATGGTTCCATATTGTTTGAACGATTTTGTTATTATACAATAAAATATTATTGATTGTGACATCCATACCATTTACCACAATTTACTAAAAACGAATTTATATTTACAAGCTGAGCGAGAGCTAAACGTACTATTATCACCAATATATATCGACTAAATATTTTAAGATAAATTTTTATTACGTTACATTTGTAAATGCTATCCAAGAACCACTAGTGGGAGGCTCCTTTGCTCAGGATGCCGGCTAGATTATGGGTCACACAACAGCGCTTATTTCTGCCGTAAAGCAGTAATGTATAAACATTACTGTATTTCAGTCTGAAGGGCGCCGTAGCTAGTGAAATTACTGGGCAAATGAGACTTAACATCTTATGTCTCAAGGTGGCGCAATTAAATTTTTGGGTTTTTCAAGAATCCTGAGCGGCACTGCATTGTAATGGGTAGGGCGTATAAATTACCATCAGCTGAACTTCCTGCTCGTCTCGTTCCTTATTTTCATAAAAAAAAACTGTAAAGTAGATCCAGTAGATGGAGCCATCCGAGAGCGGCACTACAACTGCGCTCGTACCTTGAGACATAAGATGTTAAGTCTCATTTGCCCAGTTATTTTACTTGCTACGGCGCCCTTCAGACCGAAACACAGAAATGTTTACACATTACTGCTTCACGGTAGAAATAGGCGCCGTTGTGGTACCCATAATCTAGCCGGCTTCCTGTGCAAAGGAGCCTCCCACTTGCAACAGAGTTGAAATATCAAGAAGCTCAAGGATCCTTATATTGAAGTTAATAGTTAATGATAATTTAAATGTTTTTCTTAATTTAATGTTCAACCGAGAAATTTTCAATCAACGTACCGAACAAAAAACTTAATTGAGTTCTTACACTAAATGAGTTGTTACTAAAAAAAACTCACTAAGTTCAAAAGAAATCTCTGTCGGAACTAATATTTAAATTCGCACCATTTAGATATAAATAACCAAACAAATTGCTTTCTGTTCCGCCATAGATTGTTAGACCATATCCCTTTCATCACGTACTAAATTGAGTCTTCAAGAATTGACACATTAATGACCAGCTAACGTAGCCCTTATTGTATATGTGATAAAGGTGATAATATTCTCAAACAATCGCCACTCGTTTTAATAAATATGTCACGAAGGCAATCAAGTTCACAATTGGGTATTAATTTGTTTGAATTGCTTAGCTACTGTTCGACAAAAAAATACGGACTTTGGAAATGGAAAGGAAGTCAATGTCTATCGAATGATAAATGGGCGATTAAATTGCGTAGACGCAGCGATTTGTCATTTGTAGTCGAAGAGCTAGCGTATTTTTTTTGGGTTACAAAGACAGACAAGCGGGTCAGTTGGGTCAATTGGTGGCAAATGATCACTGCCATCCGCGTGGACAACTCTTGAAAAATAATCATTTTGTTTTATATAGAAATCAGATTAATGAATGTCAAAAGTTTTATATTTAACCATTTACAAAACGCTGAGCTTTAATAAGTCGAAGTGGAAAAATCTGAGCCACTCTTTAAATCAACAGCTTAATAGATTTAGTTTTTAGTTCTGTAAATAAATAAACATCTTAGCTGTTGCTTCACAATATTTTCTTGATAATGTTAGGTGTGTACATAGGCACATAAGTGAATTTGCTAGACACTGTCATAACCATAATGTTAACACCAGAAACAGACCTAAACTTCTTATGCCCACTGCTTGGCTGAGTCGCGTTAGTAAGTCTTGACGATTGACGATGTTTTTACAAAAAGATCCTGGAAAATGATCAAAATAAATGTATTACAAAATTCAAAAGAATTGTTAAAAAAGTTTGTGTTGTAAAGGTAAAACATAAATGAGTTTATTCTACAGATTGGGAATGGAACGACTGCCCTTAGGCTAATAAATAATTTGTTTTATTGTACGATATTACATTGTTGCCATAGTTTTATGAATAAAATGAAGCCCGCTGTGTTTATTTCGCCCGTTCTTCTCAAGTCTGAATCATACTTTTTCGAATGGATGGTAGTTTTTGGTAGTTTTTTCAATGAGTGATAAAATATCATATTTTAACAAAAATGTTTGAATTTGATTTTACAAATTTATTCATAGCAAGTTAAAAATAAATTTAAATTAATAAAAAAAACATGGGAGATTGTAAATAAATAACGATATTATATTTAATATATTTATAATAACAGAAAAGGTGTTTTTAATAACAGAAAACAGAAAAGACTAACAACAAAATAAATAACAGAAAAGTTTTGTTGGCTCTTAGGCTAAGAGTTCGACTTGAATAATATTTATTACTTACATGTTCATTATTATTATAATAATTGTTTATGTAATGATTGAAACATTTTAATATCCATTTAAGTCACAGTGAAAGTTCATTTAAGAAAATTTTCCTGTGATATGGAAATCACTGCTTTAAAAGAATCTTCTCTTCATATTAAATTATTACATCTCGCAATTTTCCTGTCATTATGCATTTAAAAACGGTTTCTGTGACGCAGCACCTGATGACAACCGGCAAAATATCCTAATGGCATTCTAACAGTTAGATTCGGTAATCTATGACAATTTATAAAGTATTTAATAATATAAGTATACTTTCGACCTTACAAATAGACTTGGCGTAAAGTTATACCTGAAAATAAACCAAGAATAAGCCAAAAGTTGACGATACGCGGGAAACTGCATACGTCCGAATCTTAGTTAATATAAACGTCTAGAATTCTAGATGAAGTCTCTATTACCTTAGTGTGCGTGACAAGCTAAGTCTTACAGTCGCGATTTGTATGACACTTTTACTGGCATTGCTCAAAATAGAGGTTAACTCTAAACTCAATTTTTTTCGACGTTTTCACTGCTGTCATAGTATCTAGACGTATTAATGACCTAAGGTCCGAATAAACCAACCGTAAGCAAAATGTCCATTTGTGAAGATTATATTCTTGGTTTATTCTCAGGGTATAAAGTTATATCAGTTATAACTTTATGCATAGGTACAATTTTGTGGGATCTTTAATCCAAATTAAAAATACGCAACAATTATTGACACAAATATAACACAAAAATCGTCATTCTTTAACGCTTTAATTCTTTAACTCTCGTCAACTTTACATTAAACAATCCCATAACAATATAACGTGGGTAATATATTAAAATCAATAAATAAATCATTTTATCTATATATTTATTTATATATATATATCTTTTAGTAGAAATTGTTTCAGCATGTCTGTGAAAATATATAATAAATTGCCCAATGAATTGAAAGACTTACCGTTCAAAGTTTTTAAAAGAAGACTGCATCAGCGGTTAACAAATAAGTGCTTCTATAGCTTAAATGAATTTTTCAATACAAAATGAATTAGTCTATTTGATAATAATATATGTAAATTAATATACTTTTATGACATTGAATTTGTTAATATTATACATAGGTACTAAATGAATTATTAAGTTATTTACGTCTCATATTATAATATCTTAAAATTTCATTTTATAAATATTATTGATATCATTGTGAAATCCGACATGTTTCAATATAACAGTACGATTAGTGTTTAGACAATTTTGTAACATATTTTGCATGTCAATTGACGAAACATATTGGATTATCCATTATATTGTTAACACCTTAAGTACAATGTTTCCTGCAAATAAAATTTCATTTCATTGTCGTCCGCGTCGCTCAAACATCATATGCGGGGCTTTGCGAAGTCATCGCATTGTTATTGAACTGTTTGACACCACATTAAATACTTTTTAGCTTTTCTTAATATTAAAATACAAACGTCGGTATTATAATTATAATATCGACCTCACCCACAGACGCAAAAAAAGGATGAACGTATATACCACATTGGAATATAATGAACGTTATCGATAATTGAATTTCGATTTAAATTGTTCAATTTGTAATTATTAATAATTTGTGCACGCCACGGACTCGTCCATGGTGCACGCATGTGTTTAAAAGGTATCGAAAGATTTCGCATCGCATAGGTATTTGGTACATAAACTTATTATAAGTCAATGTTATTATAGTATTAAAACTTAAAATTAAAAGTTAGTAATAAAAGTTTAAAATTTAAATTTTAAATACCATTGTTATAAGTATAGATGCGGCACGACTGGCTTACTTTAGGTAGTTATTTTCATAGTATTATGTCATATAGTATATTGTTAGGGGCCGATATTAATACTATCACTGTGCTGCAGAAGAGGGCTATTCGAGCTATTTATAAGCTAGGTCCTAAATAATAATTAACAGAATTTTTTTTAAAGAAATATAGTTTGCATCTCAATATATTCTTGATAAGTGTAGGTACCTATGTACTTTTATGGGGATATTAGCGAATTTGCTAGAAACTGTGATTTCATAATGCTTGCACCAAAAATAAGCATAAACTTACTATCCCTACTATTGGGTCAAGTCGAGTTAGTCAGTAGTTTATAGTTAAGGTTTAATTAAAAGTAAAAGTTAACAGTTACGCTGACTTTAACATAGACTGCTGAATGTGTTGTACCATCAAACTCCTTGGCATAGTTATGAAGTGAAATATCAAGACAAAATCGAATATTTATTTGAAACTTTCGACAGGTCGCTATTTAGCTATTTAACATTAACAATAGATTTAAACGACGAAGATTGGACGATTACTGTAAACAGTTAAAGTAATGACGTCATTTAAAAATTGCTTAACTGGTACTTTAACAGGTTTGTTATTGCTAAAATTAGTCGGTGCAACCCAACCTTGGTATTTTATTAATGGGCCAATACCCACTCAGCGAAGCGTACATTGTATTTTAAATAATTTGAAATATGCTGAAGCTGTAAATGAAGCGACAATGAGTTCCATACCACACTTTCTTATTAAGGCTTGACTTTTTCCAAAGAGGTTATTATGTTGTGAAATGTAATGTCATTTTCATAAATGTCATATTTTGACAGAGGTGAACTTTTGCGTCAACTCGTGAACGGGTGCTGCTTGTGTTGCTAGGTAGCCCTGTTATAGTTAATAAATCATTGTATTTATTCGATGCAATAATTAATTGTGACAGTAATCACGACCATCATGTTCACGAAACATCCTTATACAAACAATGAATTCAAACTCTAAAGTTCGATGCATCCATTATACGGTAGTTTATATTTATACAGATAATTCTGTATTACTTTTTATGAAATATTTAAATTATAGAAACACGACTCGTATAATATTTAATGCAGCACCTTACTAACTAATTTGTTATATTATATTACAGCCATTGTAGAATTCTCTATTTGATTGAAAAGAGTGGCCGTAGAGTTTCTTATATTTTCTTGTCACAAGCTAAACTGTCTACGAACATTATGGTAAATTCAGTAATTTAAAAGAAATATTTGTAGTGACTATGTAAAAGCGCTTACTTTAAATGAATAAAGTTCATTTGACTTGACTTGACATGACTTGACTTGACTTGACTTGACTTGAATTTTGATTTTGATTATTCAAACAGTTGTCAAGAAATGTTGAAAAATAGATTATTAATAATTGACCAAAAATTATTTCACTCGCGTACTTAAAGGAAGTTATTTTATCAAAGGTAATTTAGGATTTTTTATTTACTGTTTCTTTCTACTATTATATTATAGTAAGTAGTAGATATACTACATTTTAGTAAAATACCGCGCAAAAGATAAGTGTTATAAATTTATTAAAAGTAGGTTTTGACGTTCCATAAGTTATTTAAAATCTTACTTGGATAAAAACATTTCACACAAACAAACACAGGCTGGTGACGGACGGACGGTCGGCGTCTTAGTAATAGGGTCCCGTTTTACCCTTTGGGTATGGGACATTCAAATTCAAATTCAAATATTTGTGTTCAAAATAGGACATAAAATCTCTTATTGAAATTCAAAAACTACAACCTATTCCAAAAAGGTATACCAAACCTGAGAAGAACGGGCGCAACAAACTCAGCGGGATTCTTTTTTTTATATAAATACATGGTTACAATGTAATTGTTAAATGTTACAATGGGTGGTCGCTCAATTCCCAATCATTGGTATCATTAATAAGCACATACAGCGCCCCACAAAAGACTTAGTAGTAGGCATTATAAGTTTATATTTGTTCCTGGTGTCAACATTATGGTTATCACAGCCTTTGTATGTACATATATAACATTATCAAGAATATATTGAGAGGCAACAGTCAAGATGTTTGTATCTTTAATTTTTTCTCTCAATGATTCTTTAGGACCTTGGTTACCTAAAACCAGGGGCGTGCATTGGTTTTCTAGCAAGGTTTTGAGGTTTAAATATTGAAGTTGTACCTATACAGAATCTGGAGACTACTGTAGCTATTTAGGATCAAGCGTAAGGAAAATTTTTATGAGTGGATGTTCAATAAAAGTTTGATTATAGAATAACAGAACCAAATTAAACCAAACCAACTTTAACACAAGTGCTATATTTATGTAGGTTCTTAACGATGTAGGCACTGCCTTAATACCTATATGGTATACAATATGGTATACATGCCCCTGCCTAAAACCACAGCAAATATAAGCCTACCGGATATATTATGTTATACATATTACAAAAGTAAATTGAATCAACATTATTTAGTTTCTATTACTTCTAATATTATAAAGGGAAAATGATTATAAGTTTCTTTGTTTGGTAACTACTGAAGCGAATTCAACAAATATTTCACTACATGAATGCTACGGTATCGATGAGTACTTACTTATAAGCCTTGCTTTATATGCACTGAGTTAGAATTATTTTTAAAGCAAGTCGTAGTCGTATACGCCGTTTTTCTACTTAATAGTATTGAATTCTTAGTATGATATATCATAATATACAAAAACTGATGTAGATATACAAAAAAATCCGCGACATTGTATTGTTAACCTATAAGACCTACAAAAAGTATTTTATAATAAAATTGAAAAAAACATCTTGTGTTTCAATGTAATAAGTGTATTAAGCGGTACTTATAAAAATATTATATACTTTCATCACAGAAAAATATTGTGAAGTTAAAACAAAATTATTAACCATATTAAGTTAGTTGTTTATATTGTTACTAGCTGAAGCCCGCGATGTCGCGAAATAGGACAATTTATGCAGCAAAAAATATGTTACCTGCACATAGCCTATACCTTAATATGTAGCCTATATGCTATCCCAATCTCATACTAATATTCATGCTTAATTGGAATTAAATCTATTCCGTAGCTTTTGCATTTTGCCCAGACATTTATACAGACAAACAGACGAAAATTCTATGAAGTACTTTTTTGGTTTCGCTATTGTTTATAGAAAAAAATATATACTGTATATAATTTGTTACGAATTACGAAGTTATTATACGTATAGATAAATGTAACAATAAAGTAAAAATGTACCTACAAATCAGTAGTAGAGCGGAAGAATTCTTGTGATACATAAAATAAGTATCTTTTATTTTTTACAAGTTAAAAGTCTCTTACAATATTGTAAAACTCACCTGAATCACAATCTTCCCTATCATAGTGCGGCCTCCAATAAGTCTCGTCGTACCTCAGCGGGACTTCCGACCGCCCAGTGAACTTCGTCGGGTCCAAGATATTCTCCACAGAAAACGCTATTGCCGACCTTTCAGGCGGTCGCGTCAACCCTAAACGACGAGTTAAATCTACAGGCGCTGCTTCTTCAACTCCTACTACATCCACCTCTCCATTAGCTTCTCCTTCAGCCTCTACGTCTTCTTCTCTCCTCTCGTCGGAACCCCGAGCCATCGCAAGCATCGTCATAGCAACGCTTTGTTTTAAACCGTCATTTGAATGTCCAAAGTCTACAACACTTTAATTGTGGAAAGAGTTCGCACTGTAATCCACTCACGAAGCGTTCGTCTACGGCGAACGGCGACGCAACATTGTAAACTGAACGCAGGGGCGGACGTCAGAAGTGGGATAGCGTGGGGGCCGGGAGATCTTGGAAGCGGATTGGCGGGAGCAAACGAGGCGTTCCCTGGGTGGAGGAACGTAATGGAGCAATAAGGTTTAAACAATTTCGTTTAATACGTTGAATTATGTAAGAGAGCGGGCAAGTAATCGCGCACAAGCGATAACGCCATTTGCGCTACTTCGTTACGTATTAATGGGGCAGGAAATTGACTTATGAATATTAGAGGTCGCTTCTGTGCGCCGGCCAAAGCGGCCCCGTGCGACTCAGCTTATTTTCCTAGTTAAGCACTGAAACAATGACGCTTATAGAGTTTTGAACTTAATGGCTTTCGGGCGGCGGCTTCGAGCGTTTTGCCCCATTAACGTGTTTGTAAAGGTCTATAAATACCGCTAGTTACCTGACTGTGGTCGTATTAAACTTGTTAATTGTAAGCGTTCACGTTGGAGTGTTTGAGTTTCATACGCCGGGAATTGTTTCACGGTTTTACAATGATAGATAATGAGCTTCGAAAGAGCTATACACATTTTATCACGTCGCAATTTGTTTACAAAATGTAATGTTAAATGATATACTCTCTTTGACTAATTTAATAAAAAGTCTTCTGTAACTACGTATAGGATTTTATTATATGAAGACATAGTTATTATTGGATCTATCATATCAATGGGTGTTCCACAGGGCTCAATCTTGGGTCCTTTTCTGTTCCTGGTTTACGTCAATGATTTACCGTATCTCATCCAAAATAAACATGATATTATATTGTTTGCTGACGATACAACTTTGTTATTTAAAATAAGCCGCCTGCAAAAAAAATCTTTCAGGTTGACGATGACATTGTTGAAGTAGTAAATTGGTTTAATATTAATACCTTATTTTTAAACGAAAGGAAAACAAAATGTAGTAGGTTTACACTTCCAAGTATAAAGAACACACCAACAACTACAAAAATTAATAATTTCAAACTTAATGTAGTAGAAACGACAACATTCCTAGCCATTACATTAGATTTTAAGCTGCAATGGGGCGCTTATATAAAAAAGTTATGTAATCGACTAAGCTCTGCAGTATTTGCGGTAAAAAAAGGCAATAAATTTTAGCTACTTTCACAGTGTCATGTTCTACGGAATTATATTGTGGTGAAGGGCCGCAGTTATTGACAACATATTTTTATGCTGCAGAAAACGGCAATTCGAGCAGTCAATAAACTGCGTTCACAGATTAATTGAGAGAAAAGATAAGTGAAATTAATATTATGACAATACACTGCCAGTACATATACGTGAACCTCCTGTACGCTCATAAACATATTAGCCAATTTAAAAATAATAGTGATGTTCATAATGTCAATACTCAAAATAAACATAAACTCGCAATACCATCTACTAGGCTCCGTAAAATTACTAAATATTTAAAGTGGATTGTGTAATATTTTATAATAAACTCCCAAATGATTTTAAAATATTACCAATTAAATTTAAATGTATCGTAAAAAGTAAATTAACATCTAAGGCCTTTTATAATGTCAAAGATTATTTGAATGGTAAAGAATAAAGATAGTTGGAATTAATGTTTCTAAATTTATTGTTAATGAATATTGTTATACTCATTTGAATGCTATTGTAACTTTTGTACTTCATCCTGACTTGCACTAAATAACTAATAAAGTTAACATCTTATGTCTCAAGGTGACGAGCGCAGTTGTAGTGCCGCTCAGAATTTTTGGGGTCATTCAAGAATCCTGAGCGGCACTGCATTGTATTGATGGACAGGGCGTATCAATTACCATCAGCTGAACGTCCTGCTTATTTTCATTAAAAAAAGTCATCACTCTTCAAATATCGATCATATCACTCTAACGGCCGTTCCCAATATACAATCTACAGATAGAGATAAATTACTACCTTCTACTGTTAGTAATTAGCTGTCAATAGTCTGAAGGTGGCCCCATATACCCGATAAGACATTCTTATCGCCTTATATTGAGGCGCGTGAATTGAAATTTCCATACAAACTTCTATCGCTGGTAGGTAAGCTATACGTCGTCCCATTGACATACAGCGTGTACGGATGTAAGTTACCGTCGATAAGTTCATTGGTACAGAAAAGTCAACGATAGATACGATTTTTATCTTAAGTAAGAGAAAGACTGAATATTGGGAACGGCCGGTAGAGTGCAATCTCGTTAAGCTCGCGAGATATCACCCAATTTTCGGTCAAGGTAAAGAATATATAATAGAACTAGCTTACCCAGCAAACGTTGTATTGCCATATAAAGTGATGAAAAAATTCAATAATTAACATTTTTGAGGCATAAAAAATAGCCTTTTATGCCTTTTATTGCCATCTTGAAACCCTATTGCGGATCTGTGGACGGAACAGAATAATATAAAAATCGCGATACAAAAATAGCTGCTGTCTACGATCAGTAGACGGGTGAAAATTTTAAATTGTATGTATTTTTTAATGTTGAATCATAATAAAATAAAAATATTTTTTTTGTCAAAGAATGAAAAAAGATATTTAGGGTGGGTAGCCCTTATCATTTAGGGGTATGAAATATATTTTGCCCGATTCTCGAACCAATATACACAGAAAATTTCCTACAAATCGGTTCAGCCGTTTCAGAGGAGTTTGGTAAGATACACCAGGACACGTGAATTTTATATATTAGACAAGTAGTCGAGGTCAAACTCGCTAAAAAGGCCGAGAGCGCGAAAACGTAAATGTCGGGAGAACGAGAGTACACTACCTAGGTTAATCCTCCTGTAGGAAGGAAAATTTATCAGAGTGAATTTTTGTGATACGCCCGCATACCGTCACGCAAATCCGACACCCTGACATTTACTGTTGATCAACTAGACCATTTGTATCATAGGTAGGTACTTCATTTACCATAAATTTGTTGTAACAATAAATCTACTGAACAACCAAAGGAAGAGAAATAAATAAATTTATGTGTATAAGTGTAAAATAAGCTTACAATATTTCTTTTTAATTGTATTAAAATAATTTAAAGATATTCAAATAATCCTTGTTTAAGTAAATTATGCGGTATAATAATATTTTCATTTATTATATTTTACTTCTTTGTAACAATAAAATAGCACGAGGAATATATTTGAAGTGATAACTTCTTATGGGAAGGTTAACCGCTTCGTAACGCGTGACGCGTTACGACGCAAGTCTGTGTGGCTTCCCTTTCTCTCACGCATACGGCAGTGGTAGGCAGGCTCCTCTCTCACTCTAACGGTTTGTTACTTTTATAGGATTAAATAGTGATACTTTAATAATAATGTACATACACAAAATTTTAATATACATATTCAAGAATTGTAACTTAGAATTAAATAAATTTTATAGTCAAAAAAAGATTTCGTCCATAAATAACATGTTGAGGAAACATGATGTAAGGAAACATCATCATATTAATATACATAAAATTTTAGTTATAACCTAAGCGTTTGTCAAGTTAAATAATTTAAATATTAAATAGTTCAGTTAAGAGTAGTTTAAGTTATCATTTCTTTCGGGACGGGGGTCTTTTTTATACCTACGTTTTTTAAGGATTACAGTTTTGTTACACCAAAGAAGTATACTTTTTGTGTGTGTACATTTTTTTTAATGAAAATAAGGGACGAGACTAGCAGGTCGTTCAGTTAATGGTAATTGATTGGCCCTGCCCATGACAATGCAGTGCCACTCGGGATTCTTAAAAAACCCCAAGAATTCCGAGCGGCACAACAACTGCGCTCGTCAACTTAAGACATAAGATGTTAAGTCTCATTTGCCCAGTAATTTCACTAGCTACGGCGCCCTTCAGCGCGAAACACAGTAAAGCTTCAACATTACTGCTTCACAGCAGAAATAGGAGCCGTTAGGGTACCCATAATCTAGCCGGCATCCGGTGCCTCGGAAAGGAGCCTCCCACTGGTAAATACATAAGTACACACCAACACACACACGCTATTTTTAACTTTATTTAAATTTGAGCCGAGTTGCTATCGCTTCTGTCAAATTATCGAGCACAGAACATCGTAACGGACGCTGTCAATCACTCATTATATATTTTTTACCAACCAATCTAATAGATGTTAAACATCTTTGATTGTGAGAGACCTGGGATACGAATGACAGGCACTAAACACCATTCGATACGCTACTGAACAGATCACAGTATACAGGGTGACTTAACATTAATTAACTGTGTTTAGATTTGTATGTAATAACTTATTTTTAAGTATTCTCTCTCTATTATCTCGTTAAGATGGAATATTATATTATTCAAATAAAGTCACCAAAATTTAGGAACGATGTGGGACTCCAATCCAACTCCAACCTCTCGTTTTCCGTCCGAGTTCTCTTACGAACTGAGCTAACCGTTCGAGTAACACATGGTTTGCAAATCTTGGTAAGTTTGTTCTACGCTCGCGGGTTCGAGTCTCGCATCGTTCATAAATTTTGGTTACAAATTTTTGATTGTATAATTATTAAGCCCAGAAGTTAGGGATATCATTTTAAAAATAACAGTTTTTTGTAATATTACTAGTAAAATTATGTTTTATTTTGTGTAAGAATTGGCAAACAGGCTCAAGTGATGGGAAGTGGTAAAGACTTAACATCTTATGTCTCAAGGTAACGAGCGCAGTTGTAGTGCCATTCAGAATTTTTGGGGTTTGTCAAGAATACTGAGCGGCACTGCATTGTAATGGGCAGGGCATAATTACCACCAGCTGAACGTCCTGCCCATCTTGTCCCTTATTTTCATTAAAAAAAAAATCGCCCCAACCCAGCAAGAGATGCGTTGCCTGTCTTTAATGTAAGGAGTATGCTCGAAGCTTGTACCTTAGTCGTGGAACCGATGTTCAGGAAAACAGCAGCTGGTAATTGATTTCACAAAGTGTGCCTTGCGAGCTAAAAAGTTGAGCAGTCCGCAAAACGCAAGTGTTCGATCAATGTGCAAATGACGGTAGTGGATAGAAATGACCGCTAAAGTTATATTTTCTAACTACCCTCATCTTGTCGAAGTGACAGCTGTCAACGCCCACCGGCTTATCCAAACGACACACATGAGTCGAGAGTCCGCGTCCGGCCACTGCGAAGAAGAGGTGCTACCACTTTGCACTTTGAAAACCCCCTTGTTCTATTTTTGGGTCTTACGTAACGGTTTCGATTCATAAGTCTCCTTTTTACGTCCGTGACGAATTTCTACTGAGCTACGAGTGCCGTGCATCGAGCTGGAAGTTAAGGTGCTGGATCCGAGGCAGGAAGAGGCGTGGAAATTTAAGGTTAGTGGTCACTATTTTATCTTTGTCCCGATTTTGCACATTGAGGTAAGGATCTAAGTAGTACAGTCCATTTTAATAATTATTTATATCGAATTATCAGCGCTAGTTGTAATACACAACACGCAAGATTGTAGAATGCCAGACGTCACCATTTTTATCACAGATTGACGTTATGTCTCTCCTCTAAGCACTTTCCGTGATATGGTGCAGAGAGATCCCACATCTCTACGTAACGCCAAAGAATCAAGCCGATCGGAGATTACTTGATCGCCGATGATTTAAGCTGCACTTCAGTGTATGCAAACAAATGGAAGGAGCTAAGTACTAAAGAGTTGTGAGAACAGTCAGGTCAGATTTGCGCCTTATAGAGTTATAGGCGTCATGTGAAGAACTGTCTTGCCTTTCTGAGTACACCAAGCATGAAAGACGCCAACTCGCCTTCTTTTGACCACGTAACTGATCGTCACTCCATAAATTAACACCAAGTGAATCAGCGCCAATGAATACAATCCTTTTATAAGAACATGATGTTTAAGTACTTAAAATAGTAACTAATGTAGCACGATAACACACAGGATGGGTGACAATATACTGACACTGCTTAAATATAACTGAACAACATACTTTTACTATCGCGAAATTTTTCTAACTTCCCTAACCTAAGCTATGCTCTGACGCCACTCGCTCAGCTGTTTTGGCGCCAAACCCGGTGCGGCCACTTGAATTGCTATAGCCACTTGTGTTTACATTAGCCGAGGTATCATTATGCGGTTTATGTTAAGGGTAAGTAGATACACAAGCTTAGTTATTGTAAACAAAAAACGTGATTTGTGATAGATTCATGCTGTGATATCGTCGCTCTTTCAGAGTTGTACGATAAATTGTGGCTAATTTGTTAAACGCGTCAACGTTATAATATGATCTTATGATTTAAATATTGTTATGCACTAAGTTATAATCGAATTCATCGTGGCCAGTAATACATCCTATACTTTTATATATTTTTCTCTACGTAAATATCGGGGTCTGTGATAAAGTGTAACATCCTGTATAATCACAATTCTTGTGATCAGAGAGCAGAACCGGTGGTTGTTATTAGTGTGATTAGAGACACTACTGGATACCTTTATTAGTTTTGCCACGGTTTTGTGAAAACAGATTAAATAGAGTATTATTACTTGGAAATAAACTGCATAGCTAAGCTCTCACAGACTTTTTTAAATTGATTTATTCAGCATCGCCTGGACCTATGTGTGAGTAACTATAGCGCATAGTGGAGACCAGGGGCGTGCATATCATATAGGCAATTAGGCAGTGCCTACCTCGTTATAAACCTAATTAAATATAGCACTAGTTTTATAGTTATTTATGCAACTGTTGTGTAATAAGGGGCATCAAAACACGAATGTGGATTTATCTCACGAGGCGAAGCCGAGTGTGATAATAGTATCACATGAGTGTTTTAATACCTAATTATCAACAGTTGCATACAAGACTTTATCTACACCCAGAATATGAATCCTTTAAAAGATTCTGAAACTGTTAGCTTACTGCTAATATTAAAACAGCCAGTCCTAGTAGTAACCTAATATCATCCGTTACTGATTATATACAAATTAACTAAGTATTAATAAAACAATTATTTATTTTTGTAGTAATTTACATTTTGTATAGTGCAATAAATTAAATTCACTTGAATATTTTGTTCTTTTGCAGCGTTTAAAATGAATCGCTCATTTTTGTAAACAAAACAATAAAAATATCGAAGAAGAATGGCGGGGTTTCGAATAACCTACTTTTTTTTACGGCGCGCGGCGTTCTGGTAGTGTGGAACGCGAGTAAACGAAAATGTTCTTATTTTGAAATTCATACAGATACCACGCATCGAGCAATAAGAATGTGGCTGTCTGTAAAATCTCTTTGAGCATGAAGGGTTTGAAAAAAAAATAGGAGTGTTGTTATGAAATTCAGTACAACATTACAACACTCATTTGGATGATGTAATGGTTATTAGAACATTGGGTGTTTTAATGTTCGCAATAAGCTAACTGTTTCAGAATCTTTAATAGAGCATTTAAAGCATAGGTGTAGATAAAGTTAATTTACGAACTACGACAGACAGATTGCATATACGTAGCAAGCAGTACCTACCTTGCTGGAAAAAATGCACGCCCCTGGTGGATACATTATTTATCTGTGATCGTATAGATTAATATCTTCATATTTGACGTCCCAAACCAGTGTCCTTCCCCGTGCCCAAGCCATATGGGTCATTTCATCAGGACGCTTGCCATCGCGGCGGAGAGTACCATTTGGCTCTAAAACAGAGTCGGCCAATGTCCTGCAGATGACTGAGTATAATTGATTTGCAGAAACATCGTTTAGGAGAATACAATAGAATAATACTCGGGGAATACTTTCGCTCAAGGACTCCAAGTCCATTAACAACCGGCTAATGGATAGTCAAACCCAAAGCAAATCAACAAACGTTGTGATGTCCTACGGTCTGTCAGCAATTTTGAATGCAATTTAGTTGTATTCGACACCCAAAAGATCTTCAAAATGTCGGAATAAAAATAAGCCAATGTCAGCCACTTGATCGTCACTTGATCCATATTATTATCTCATGAAAAGAATCACAGACATAAATAGAGATTGCTTGACAGTGAAAGAGAGACGTACATAATAGAGATACATTCAAACACTTGTTCGGCGTGAATGTGTAGCAGTTTAGGAAAAGCGAAATTAAATAAGACATTTGTTTTATTTCCTCAAACTTGGCAATTGGCAAACTTCAAAATAGCAATAAGAAAAAGAGTCTGCTCAATAAACAGTGTTTTTCTATTCTATTTTGCAAAATTTAAGTAAAATACCATTATTCTATGTTGACAGCGCAATATCCTAGTCTCAGGCAGTCTCACAGTTTCTGAAATGAGTTTTAATATATCCAGCAGAGCACTTTTCAAATAGAATCTTTCTATATATTTATAGTTAACGTCTAAACCCCGGCTGGGATTTTATTATAACACAAATAATATACATATATCTTATTTATCAGACCTGATATCACCAAAAACCTGGGGGAGAGTACTCAGTGACTCCAGATACGTTTCAGAACAACACACATCAAATATGCGGCTGTTCCAGTCCAGCGGTGAACAGCTTTGGCGATATGACATCGCCTTGTCTGACTCCCCGCTGCCGTCGGATAGGCTTCAAGATCTGATCCTGGAGACGGACTGACATGGTGGCGTTTCCATACAAACACTTCCACGCTTCGATATATCCGTTATCAATTTGGCACCTCTGGAGAGTCTGAAGCACCGCCCAGGTCTCAATCGAATCAAAAGCCTTCTCATAGTCCACAAACGCCAAGCATAGGGGCTGGTTATACTCCTCCTCTGTCTTCTATAACCTGCCACAGCGTTTGTATGTGGTCTATGGTGCTGATGCCTTTTCGGAATCCGGCTTGTTCGGGAGACTGGAGGTCGTCAAGCCTGCGTACGAGACGATTCGTGAAATGATATGGGCCTATAGTTCTTCTTAGGCCATCCAGGTGGGAGGGGGAAAACATTATAAACAAACATAAATTCATTCACATTAACTCTTAAAAGTATTATATATTTTATGGAGCTAACTATAATACTTAAAGCATTTCTAGTGATGTAACAATGCAAATCACTATTTTCTGTCAAAATATGAT
Organism: Leptidea sinapis; assembly: GCF_905404315.1. Classification (NCBI taxonomy): domain Eukaryota; kingdom Metazoa; phylum Arthropoda; class Insecta; order Lepidoptera; family Pieridae; genus Leptidea; species Leptidea sinapis. The sequence continues at coordinate 6,748,286 of NC_066268.1, forward strand.
GAGTAGTAAATGGTACAGATTTTCTGTATTCCAGGCATCATTATGCATGCACCTTTGTACAAATTATTTTGCCAGATAGTTGCTTAAAAGTTTTTTTACTACCCCGTGGGAAAAAAAGGAAAATTTTGGGACCACTTTGTTGCTTTATAATGGAAGCGGAGGATAAACGAGCGTACGGGTCGACTTAAACTGATTCAACGATATCCTTTTTTATGGAAGAGGAGGACAAACGAGGGTCACCTGATGTCAAGTGATCACCACCGCCCACATATCTTACAACAACAGAGGAATCATAGGAGCGTTGCCGGCCTTTTTTTGAAGGTACCCATATCATCCTGGAACCATCGCACAAGGATGAAATGAAAAAGCCCACATCCTGTTTTTTTTTCTTTATAGGAAAGCAGGACAAACGAGCCTACGGGTCTTAACTGGTGTTAAGTGATCACCGCCACCCACATTCTCTTTAACACTAGAGGAATCACAGGCCCGTTGCCGGCCTTGGTTGTACGTGAAAGAAATTTCCTTGTAATCCGTACTATCATAATATGTCCTCTTCTGTTTGACAAGAGAACTTAATAATAAACTCCGTTTCCATCCATCCTACTTGTATATCTAATAAATTCAGGAAGCTAAAATTTGGACCCAACATCACAAAATTTTAAAAGTTCATTAATAAACACGGAACTGCTGTTCGTTGTTGGTTTTAATTAAAAAGTTTGGCGAGAAAAAAGGTGTCAGCGAAAAACACCAGTGGTCCAATTAAAATTTTATCACAGCTTAGGGGCGATCGATTTTAATATCTGTAAATATATCTTATATATAAAATTCTCTTGTCTCGTGTCATAAACTAACATAGTTTACCTTACTCCTCCGAAACGGCTTTACTGATTTTTATCAAATTTTATATGCATATTCAGTTGGTCTGAGAATCGGCTACTATCTATTTTTCATCCCCCTAAATGTTAAGGGTGGTTCACCCCTAATTTTTTTTTTTGAAATAATTTTTTTTATTTTATTATGATTTAGCATTGAATAATACATACAAATTTAAATTTTCCCCCCTTCTATGATCTACAACTATTTTTGTATCACGTTTTTTATATTATTCTGTTCCATCCACCAAACCGATATAGGATTGCAAGATGGCAATCGAATACAATAATTGTAGTACGATATATTTGGTAGGTCTGAGAATCGGTTGCAATAAAATTTTAATAATTGTTTTTTTTTAATGTGGCAATACCAATCAAAACAAAAAACCAAATGCAATTGCTGGGTCAGGTAGTTAATATATAAATAAAGTACGCTGCGCCCGGTTTTTGTTTGAATAATCACAATATATATAAAATACGTGTCACGTAGTTTATTCGTGATGGACTCCTAAACTAATGAATGGATTTTAATGGGGATTACTTCATGGAGTGCAGTTTAGTCCAACTTGAGAGATAGGATAGTTTTTATTTCGATTTGGGACCCATAATTTTGAGAATTTCTATATGATTTTCATAATTTCTATGAGAGAATTTAGTGACGGTTTCACAGTTCCACTGTGAAACAATTTCATCATAACAACAGCATTTTTTACGAAATAATTCTTGGTTTTTTGAAATATCTTTGGCAAATTCCCATAAAACAGTATTTTTTTTATTATATACAGAACAACGTCTGTCGCGTCAGCTAGTTTGTAATGTAATGAAATGTTATTGACTGCATTCAAACTAGATAACGTATATATAATAATTACATTTTTAAACAATTCTTTTGAATTTAATAATACATTTGACTTGAACATTTTTTCTGTACAAAATATATTTGAGGAAGGAAGGAATTGAAATGCTTTTGTACAAAAAAATCATCAACCGTATATTTGTGGCCACTTTCAAAATTAAAATATTTTTATTGCAAAATGGTGGAATATTGTAAAGGTTGAAAGTACGTGATGCCCTGCAAGGGCACACCAACATTTTAAATAGACAAAAAATAATGAGTAGGAAGTCTATATGAAGCTATATTATACATTATTTTCGCAATTATTAGTTAAAAAAAATCGGTTAGAGTATAGAAGCATAGTTAAACTAAATTTTTTGAAAGATAACTTTCAATAATATGTTTTAATATGATTCGGAATAGTATAAATTTTTATTATACTTTTGTATTGCCCTGTGGTGAGGGCTCGATAATACTAGTGATATTGTTGTTTATGGTAAATTAAATCTGTTTAAATTTCTATTATTTCTTTTGTTGTTATGTTGGGTTGAATATAGTAAGATATACATGGTGTTATAGTTAAGTGTAACCACGCGATTATTCCCTAGCTATTACAGATATCAAAAAACGGTCAAGTGTGAGTCGGACTCGCCCATGAAGGGTTCCGTAGCAATATAAGCATTTATATTATGAAGCAAGTAACATAATATAAAAGTTACAAAGAAAGGAAAATGATATTAAAATCTCGATCTCGTTCAAACCAAGTTTTCGGTGGAAGTTTGCATGGTGATGTACATCATAGATTTTTTTTAGTTTTATCATTCTCTTATTTTAGAAGTAACAGGGGTGGATCACACATTTTACCACTTTGGAAGTGTCTCTCGCGCAAACTATTCAGCTTAGAAAAAAGTGATATAGAAACCTCAATATCATTTTTGAATACCTATCTGTAGATACACATACTTATGGGTTTGATGAAAAAAAAATTTTGAGTTTCAGTTCTAAGTATTTATTACCCCCAAAATTTATTGTTTTTTCTATTTTAGTGTGAAAATATTAATGCGGTTCACAGAATACATCTACTTACCAAGTTTCAACAATATAGTTCTTATAGTTTTGGAAAAAAGTGGCTGTTGCATACACGGACAGACTTCAGTTTAAAGTTTTTTGATAGGTATGTGATATATTAACGGAATAATTGCCTGGTAACACTTAACCATTACATCCTGAATAGATATTGAAGTGAGTGTAAGAATTGAGAGTGGATCAATAAATATGATATTTCAAATATCAATGTGTACGGCGCTGATTGCTCCAAGAATTATGTAACATTATCATGAGCTAAAATCCCCACTAGGTGGCGCACAAGCAATTTGTCACACACTACGAACTAGACGCCTGACAGCCCCAAATGATTTATCGCCGAACAGACAAAGACCTCCTCAAATACTCCCTTCGTAAAGCAAACACCTCGGAACGCGACGGAAAATATTCTCTATGGCGGATACGGAAAGCTCCCTTTCCCGCCAAAAGTGACATTGACGTTTGCCGCTTTCAACGATACGGGCGCGTTCTGAAATTCCTCGGCTAATTGTATGTATCGCGCGGCACAGAACGCATTTGTCAATTGTCGGCGCAACCGAATGCAACGCGAAGTTGACTAACTAATTAGTGAGTGAGCTATTTCAGGAACGCTTTGACGGCTTATTAATATTTCAAATTGAACACAAATTGGATGTCTCGCCTAACAGATTACTGAGCTATGATTTCCTATTTCTTTAACGACGTTGAAAAATCAAAGAGCCTCTTGTCAACGTGGCGACAGTTTCATTTTCTGAATATCAAAATGTGATGTTTCACTGCCCTGTGATGACGTGTTACTCAATTGGATATATAGAGAGAATCGAGATATCGGGAGATATATGGGCACAAAGAAACGTGTGACATTAATTATGTTTAGTATGGCGAACCCATAGACTTCAAATACAGCGTATAGACGACCTGACAGCGCGATAATGTGTAAACAATAATTTTGTCACATTAAAAAAAAGTGTGGTTTAATATTAAAAATACTAAGGAGCTAATGACAATCGTGGCTGACTATAATTCAAATTACTTCATGAGTGCCTATAAAAAATATGAATACTTCCCAATTTCAACAGGGTTCGATCATCGGATCTGATAACCATGGGGCCACCTGGGATACTCTTTCATACAAAATAAGAATTTTCCGAATCGGTTCATGCATCTTCGAGTAATCGGGAAATAATAGGTACTTACATAAAAAGTAAAAATAAGTCCGATGCTTTATGAAAATAGATTGTGAAGTCTTAGAATTTTTAGATCATTTATACGTCTACGTGACAGCTGTCAAAACGTCGAAGAAATATTGAGGTCGACAGTTAACCTCTATTTTGAGCAATATACGCACACTAACTAACGTAATAAGCCTGACCTGTTTTCACCGGCAGCAAGACGCTCTATCTAGACCAGGAGTGCTCAAGCTTGAACTGCTGGCGATCTACCTCAAAATTTGTAGACTACAATCGATCGGCTCTGAGAGGCTTCAAGTATGTGTGATGAAGGATTGTCGCCGAGGTAGAGTGTCACGATGACATAGATATTAGTTTTGCGCAAAATATGCATTTTTTTAGTCAAAATTGCGAGTTTATTGGTTCTTACAAAACAAACGCGTTCTAAAGTTCTAAGCTTAACTTTAGAGTGACTTTGGATGTTGAAGCGTGACACTGCATGTCCTGAGCATACTTTTCATAAGATGGTACGTAATTACCGATTTTAGTTTATTATTCCGGAATTTTTTCTCGAGATCGACTCAAAAAGCACTCGCGATCGACATGTCGATCCCGATCGACCGTTTGAGCACCCCTGATCTAGACGTTTAAATTATCTAAGTTTGCAGTCTGTAAAAAATTAGTTTACGTGAACCGAATGACGCTAATATCTAACATTAAAACAAAGAAATACCATTCATAAATCTTATTAAACGAAACATCCTCCTTCATTAAAATAAGCTAATTATAACACAATAATAGAACTAATTTGATTCACAGCCACATGTTTACACGAACCGGGATTAATTATGGCGCGTGAATCGCTGTCATTCCCACCAGCGCCATCTGTGGAGTGATTAAGTAAATAGACATTTTGTCGACAGGCAACGAAATTGATTCGATACATCACGTTTTTTAAATCGATCTGTGTACTGGAACGCGTAACTAAGGGGCGTCGATTAGCTGCGGTAGAGATTGGGATGTTTGGAAACTAATTAAATGGCATACTCAATTCGTGAACTTGTTTTACGATATTTTTTATTGCTTTTTGATGATCAAGTACAGTACTTTGGCAGATACAAAGAATGGAACGAACTCTTTTTGCGGTATTTTAAGGTGAAATAGGCCTATAAAAGGGAGTTATAACTCTTTCAAAAGCTGGTTAACTTAACTACATATTTTTCAAATAACCTGGATTGAAATTGCGAGTGCCCGTAGAGCCAGGCATTTAAACTCGCAATTTCCGAAACTAGTCAATTTCATACCAATGTGATTGCTGCCGGGCAGAAAACCGTCGTTTTCTTGCAGCGGAATGAAGTTGCATTCTTGTTTTCGTTCCTGTCAAAGTAACAACCTATTTTGGTTATTCCGAACTTCTTTAACTGTCATTTTAACCATCAACTAAACTGACAGATATTTTCGTTATAAGTCTAAAATTCTCTAGTTCCGCAACTAAATCTCGCACTTTCAATGCGGATTATATGAAAAATAATATAGAGTGTGACGCGGAATGAAACGCAATATCAGAATGACAAGGGGCTAACATACTCAACGAATTTTGTTTTTCTTAAAATCCTTAAGGGTTTTTTTGTAATCGTTTGAATTGAAAAATGTTGGTTCTAAATATTATTCTTGTTTGTTTTTTCGACTAGTTTTAATGGTTGCTAGCATAAAATCTATCCTTTCAAGCGTAACCTTGCTGAAGTCTGATATGTATTCAATTGAGCGAATGGTCTCGATTGCACTACTCTAAATAAATAAAACAAATGAGCTTATGTATACTCGTCATTTTACCATGTCTTCACTATGTGTGTACTTCAAAATTGTGTGATGATGACGGTTATAAAAATTATCAGTGTTAGAAATTATCATGTTAGACGTTGTGTGACTTACTACAGCTACAGGGTGCATCGGCTGCCGCGGATACATACGTTCGACCGAGATTAAAGTCCGTATGCTTACGTACGTAGAAGTGGCAGGAAGTCAATAATCCGCGTCTACGCGTGTGTCTACAGATCCCACAGCATCATCAATACCATCATCACAGAAACACATCATCTTATCTCAGCGTTTAAACCGTAATTGACGACGCGCTTACTCCGCTGAAATATGTGACTTTAATAGGCACAATGCCAAATAGCTTGGGTCACGCACCGCATTATACGCAGGGCGATATGATTGAGTCGCGAATGCGGCTCCCAGATGTGGATAATCACATGCCATCCTTATTGGATCTTCTGCTGACTACACATTCCGATAGTTACCACGTTTCTGTCGTCCTCTAGGACGTCCAATCATGGCCTGGTCAGCAGTCTGGTGCCAATTCAACGACCGCGTCGCAGAACACCAGCGACCAGCCGCCTTTGGCACTAGAAGTCAGCAGATTGGGAGAAGATGCGTTCCTTTTTTGCATCTTTCCTCGGGGCAAGGTTCGTGTCCCTTCGGATGATCCCTGCGCCTGTGTATGTGCCGTTACAGCGGTTGATGTGATATACTAAAGCCTTACTTGGTATGGATATTTTCATACTAAGCTCAGTGGCCGATCACAGCCCTGGTTCAATGCTTCAGTTAAAAGAGCACCTGACTGCAAAAAATAGTGTTATTGAGCACTGTGCACAAACGGTTTTTTTGTATAGCGGAAATTCACGTAGTCAAAATCGGCGAGCAGCTTTCACATTACCCGAGGTTCTGGGCGTTGTTGAAAGCTGTTCTTGGCAACTTCAACAAGCCGCCCCTACCGTTGCTGCTAAATTAGCTTCGAAGAAGCTTGGCTTCCAAAATAGATCACGCCAATACTTCAAGCGACCCACATTCTAGCGCGATACAAAACGCAGGTCCGGCCATTTAATATGAAGTTTCGCTGTCACACTAACAGTAAAACAAAGTCATTCTGACCAATGTATTAAAATCAACCTGTGTACTACCTATAAACGTGTGTAAACAGAAACGGCAACGAGGCTTGTCATTTTCGTATCAACGACATAATTTTTTAACAAAACTTAATGAAATAATTTTAATAAATTCAAAATGATAAGTACTCGATAGTTGGTGATTTTAATTTTAGTTCAATTATATGGCGAGGTTGTAGTGTCTCGCAATACATTTAAGAATTTCTTTAAAAACGATAGCATTTATTTATAGCAATAAGACGAAAAGTTGATTTTTCGGCCACTTTCGTGTAACCGTTAAGAAGCGACATCTAGGTTAGAAGCTTACAAGTACACGCTTGAGAAAATATCGATGGCAAAATAGACGATGTATTACGAAAGATGGCGCTTACTTAATATTTAAAGTTAAATTGATAAAAAAGGCTGATTATTTAAATGCGACAGGATTTCATTAAAATGTTTATAATTTGCTTATTTACTTTTTGTCGTATCTTTAACTTTACATCACAAAAACACACAAAACCTTGACTTATTTTAAGAAGAGAGAGGCAAGTAAGCAGGTTTTTTGAGGAGATTGAGTCGACTGGTGAGGAGACTGGTGAGTCTTGACCAGATGTTACGGTCAGTTTTTCATCTTATAAATATATACTAGCTGACCCGACAGACGCTGCAGCTGTTCAGTCAATAGAAAAAAAATGATGTAAGTACCTATTCGGGAATAATGTAGTCTAACGCCATCGGATATGTGTACCTAATCAAAGTTAATAGGTTAAAAATGAACCTAAAACGTTTTTTTGAATGATTTTATAATATGTTGTAACTTGTAGTAATAAATTGATAAGGATTAATATCGTATTTATGTAAACAGCTTTTACACTACTTACCGCTTTATAATAGTCATTTTTTTAAAGTATTAAAATGGATAAAGTGTGTTTTCCTTATGGAGATAGAAATATGCCATCGCGGACTTTACTGTAAACCTATTATATAAAATACACAATTCCACCACACATTATTTTGTTATAACTCGAAGGGCTTAGACAGAGTTTTCGTTGAAAGGTCCCAGACAGCTTATTTTTTCCGACACCTCTAACAAGTATTGTTAATGTATACAAATATGTATACAAAAACTTAACAAATTATATTATAAGAACTAAAACCTTCCTCCAGAACCATTGGTGGTATCCATTGGTGGAAACAGCATAACAATCAGTGCAGTAGTTGTTGAGTTTATCGCGAACAGGCAGACGGAGGACTTTGTTTTCTAATACATGGGGCACACTAAAAGTTTTCCACTTCTAGCGAACCCGAACTATTTGAATTTCGAATGTTATATTTTTTGAAACGTTGCAACCTTCTTAGTAATAAAAAAACAATTGGCGGGAAATCATTTGTCAATTATCTTAAGTTTTTTATCACACATCAAAGTTCTATGTACGCAACGAAAATGGAAAATGGTTGAAAAGATTTTAGAGCGATGATTTTTTATGATTTTAAAAGTTCTCTCTCTCCGCAAGACTGTGCCGTTCGTCTTCAAAATGCTTTTGAGAGAGAAGCACCTTGCTTGAGCACTGTGAGGCGATGGTTTGCTGAATTTGAGAGAGGTTTGGTTTCTTTACATGTCGAATTTCGTGAAGGGCGGCCTTCAACCGCCGTCAACGAAAATAATGTGGCTGATGAAACCCGCGGATTACCTATGAGACAATTCGAGGACTATTGGGGATTGGTATGAGCCAAATTCAGAAAATTTTACACGACGAATTGAAAGTTCGGAACCTTGATTGTCGTTGGATCCCTCATGAACTGACAGCGAAGCAGAAGTGGGCTCGCGTGGAATGGTGCACACAGATAATGAAGTACTACCACGGACATTCTAATGCTGTTTATGACATTGTCACAGGAGACGAAACGTGGATTTATTGTTTTGAACCCGAAAAAAAAACAGGAATCTTGTGAATGGGTGTTTGAAAATGAGAACAGGCCAACAAAAGTGAAGCAGGCGAGAAACGTTAGTAAAAAACAATGATCGCATTTTTTTTCATGAGGCAAAAAATTGTGCTCAATTTTGTACCCTCTGTACGTTAAATATGACTATTCTTAGTACGCCCCGGGGAAGCACAGGGCAACGTAAGTACGTTCACTTGTCCTAATTATTTGGCCGTCTGATACTAGATTATGTGTTATACATTGTCTTTAGCAATTACTAATTAAAATTACGGTATGAACGGTATTAATACTCTGTAATAATAATTAATGTAGTAATTACTCTGTATCTATTAGATCTCCATAGATGTAAAAGGAAGGATTATCCTTACTCCATGACCTTTACATATTTGAAAGAGACTTTGATTAATGATTTCAATCACTTAGAAGTAACATTTTTGTTCCGTGATTATCCAAGGCCTGCGTTATGTGTGATCAGTATTAACTCCTAAATAAGGTGCGGTCTACCAATGTCTATTATTGACAGAGCTTAATTAGGATTTTTAATAATTTTGACCTACTTTTAACGTTTCCGTCTTAGATCATTTATAGACTAGATAGACTGTGACAGCTGTGAAAACGTCGAAAAAATAGACTTTAGAAGTAACCTCTATTATGAGCCATTCACGCACACAAAGTGTCATACAAATCGCGAGTATAAGACGTAGCTTGTCACGCACACTAAACTAATATTTCTTGCCTGTTTTCATCCGTTATGTATCAGCAAGAGATTCTATTTAGTCCTTTAAATTATCTAAAAGAAATAATTTACTTTGAATAATTTGACATAATTTCTATATATTTTTTTTATATAATTATAATTTTATTTAATTTTAATTTTGGGAGCATTTGTTCACGTTCGCATATTCAACTTTACATGCACAAAAAGATGACCACAGTTCACTCACACAGAAAATAAAATAAAATTGTTCTGACCCAAATATCTTTGGCGATATTTTAAATCGCGACCAAAATTCAAAGTTCAACCATTTTCGAAAAGTAGCACAGAAAGTTAATGACGGTGACGTGAAAGGTGCTGCATCTATACTTTTTTCAAATGATATCCTGGCACCCAACTCAAATGAAACACTTTTGGCTTTACAAAGGTTACACCCATCACCAGATGCTAATTGTGTTATTCCGGGGCCATCTTTTTCTGTTAATCATCTACGGGCAAACGATGCTGATGTATTAAAAGCAATAATGTCCTTTAAGACTAGTTCTGCCGGCGGCTCCGATGGACTGACACCCTAGCTTCTTAAAGATCTGGTATGTCCTTCCACGGGGGATGCAGGTAGAGCTTTGCATGAGGACATTGTTCTCTTAGTAAATCTCATGCTTTCTGGCAAAGTTAATACTGAAATTACCGAAATTTTATATGCGTTCTTAAGAAAAAAGATGGTGGTATTCGTCCTATAGCCGTGGGCTGCACCTTTCGACGCCTTGTCTCTAAAATTTACATATTTCTCCGTTCCTATCTACTAAATTCATCCTTCTTCCAAGGTATTGTAAATATAGTTATAAGATTTGTTTTGTTTGAATAAATGTGATTTAAATGTACTTATTTTAAATTTAACATTTAAATTTATTTTAAATTTTATTTTATTAAATATCATTTTAACTGCACTGAGATATATTTTATCTTGCTAATTTTACTTTGAATATTAAATGTTATTTTATTTAACGTATACTACTATTTAGCAGAATAAATAGCTTTCTTATTTTTATTTAGTACGGGCTCTGCCTAATTTGGGGCAAGATAAAATACGTGTGTGTAACCACTATAGTATCAATTATTCTTCCAAATATATTTTTACTGTTTTTAAATTTCTTAATTTCTTCTAAATCAGAAACTAATGGATAATTTATGTAATATTATTTATACGTTAATATATATACATATAAGCCATATTTATCATAATGTATTTTACTCGACCAGCAAACAACAGGGTATTAGGTAAGTAAGAGCTGGTATCACCGATTTTAATTTACCTCAATTTGATTCTTTGGCCACTGTGGGTAAATCTGTCTTGCTATTTTTATAAATATTTGATGTAACTATTAACTAACATCAATGTTAAACGTTGAAAGTAGTTATTGGAGAGTACATATCTTGATAGTTCTTAAAAATATACTTTATAATTGTAACAGGCCAGTGCCATTTTGTGGACAAAATATTCAAAAGCCAAACAGAAATCCATCTCGATCTTTTGCCCGCAATTCTAAACTCAAAGGCTTTCGCCTCCCGGAAGGTTATTTAAAAAGAAAATAAATTCAATATGGCGTCGTGCTCAGTCGCGGCGGGACAGTTTTCCCGCCATTATATTTTTAGCCACCGCGGAGCGTGGTTGAACGACTAATTGGATTCGTGTTACAATAAACGCATCAACCCCTCACGCTAACCACAACGACTCCCCAATTAAAACTAGGGAGAGAGAAGCTAACAAAAATACGAGGTTGCAATTTTTTTTACAAAATTCTCGTTGTTTTTTAAGTTGAAAGATCGGTCTTTCTCATATGATGAGCATAATACCATTGTACAAGGTATTCGTGTAATATACTTTGTAAAATAAAAACGTGCGTCTAGTGACGTCCGACAGAAGTGAATTAAACTAATTAATATTGAAATTGTTTAAAATCAGAAAAGCTTAAGTTATTACTTAAATTTTATATATATTAATATGATAATGTAAGGAAGGTAAAATCTTTTATTAATTACAAAATATATTAATAAATTCTAAAAGTGATAACTTCTAATTCTAATTTTAAAACTGTCATTATTGATTTATTTTCATTTATTTCAGACGTTTACGTGTTTGACATTTAATCAAATGTCAATGTTACCATAATGTTACATTGTTGTCAATGTTACGACTGCGACTGCTCGCTATTTTAAAGCGCCTGTAAGTTCGTTTGCGCAATCATACTCGCAAATGTGTTACTAATCGAATACTTTTTTTTTTTATTATATACAGACACTTTATTACATAATATTACATAATATTTGGTCCCTACACTAGGCATAGCCTATCCTGTAGGCAACCAATTTACATTCTATGGTTTCCAATATGAACCGATAGGTCAAAAAGTGCACTCTGTGTGAGTGTGTCGGTGGGTGTGAGTGCGAGTGGGTGTGAGTATCTGATTAATCATGTTACAAAGTATTAACATTATATGAATGCTAAGCTATCCCTTTAATTAATTAATCTTCCATGTCTGCATAAGTGAGTGTGTGTAACCATCTCTGTATTTTAGATTTGATTTGATTTGAGCAAATTTTAATAGAACATTTTAAATTTACTTTGTTCTATATATATGTATGTAAGAATGGGCTAAATCTACTTGCAAATGTTGTATTTATTGTTGGTATTGAAATCTTGTACGAACGGCTATCTAGTAAGTTTTTATAACTAGGCAAATTCAAGACCTTGTCATAACACGCAAGATAAATATACCTCGGACAGAAAGAAGTTCTAAGTCTTTATATAAATTGTGTGTTGGGTATCTAATAGGTTTTCTAAAAATCACATTAAGGACAACTCTCTGTGCTCTCTCTAAGAGTATCATGTGTGAAGTAGCCGCCCCTCCCCATACGGCGATACAGTAAGATAACACAGATTGACCGATTGCAAAATAAATAGTTTTTAACCGAATTAAAGATGTCGAAGAGCGTAAGTTCTTAAAAATATAGATCAACTTGCGGACTCTTTTCGCTGTTGTTTTAAGATGTTGCTTAAAATCTAAGTTTTCATCCATGACGACTCCGAAGTATTTTATATGAGTAGTTCTACTTATACTATTGCAAGAGCAAGGGCCAGATAGAGCAACAGGACATGTGTGGACTTTAATATCAAAAATGTGGGAAGGGGATGAAGTTTTCGTTTTATGGAAACAGATGTACTGTGCTTTAGTGAGATTCAAGGTGAGAAGATTATTTTGTAGCCAAGTTGCAATATTCCCCATTCCTTGTTCCGCTGTGTGTAGTGCAGTAGCCCAGTTTTGTCCGTAAAATAAAAGAGCTGTATCATCGGCATAACATGTCCCTTATAAATCTGAAGATTATTTAGATGTCTGCAAAAAATTTCACTTTTATATTGATATTTTGTTGCTTATAGCCATTACAACTAATAAAATAGATTATCCAGATCTCTTATCGAAAATATCCTTACACACACCTTAAATTTTAGCTCGTAAATATGCTCCTATCTTTATATCCTCCGTCAGCACTAACTATCGTCAAAATTCATTCATCGTACGTCTCAGCAATAACTTCAACAAATTATTATCAAAACAATTAGATCTTGACTTATTCTGTAGCAGCTCTGATTCCATTAAGCGTCAATTAGGAAATGAGTTCTTTGGTCAATTTCGTGGTCGAGCTGATAATATATAATTAGATAAGTAATATATATATATATATATATATATAATAGTGTTAAGCATTTGATTCGTATACGTAAGTCTCACATTGTTTTTGTTTTATATTTTACATAGCTACTCGTGAGAATCTGTAAATGGCTTTCTGTTATTTTATCATGTGACTATTGTAAAGTATTCAGCTGTAGATTCTCGAATAATATAAATAAATAACAAATGACGTCAGAGCTAAATACTTTAGTTTTGATGTCATTTATATACAAAAGGAATAACGTGGGGCCTAATATACTTCCTTAGGGGACGCCAAAATCTATTGTAGTTGGATTGCTTTTCTTATGATCAATAATAACACACTGACTTCGGCACATTAAATAGCTTTTGAACCCGTTCAGGCAATTACCTCGAATACCTAGGAGATCAAGTTTTCGTAAAAGTATAGGAATACAGACTGTAAAAGCCTTCGCGAGGTCTAAATATACACCGATACATGCTTGCTGCTGATCTAGTTTAGATGAAACAATTTTAGTTACTAAATCTACAGTGTTTCTGATGATTTTTAGGGCGAAACCCGAATTGTCTCTCAAATATTATTTTGTGTGCGTCAAGAAAACTTGTCAATCGAAATCGGTCTATAGTCCGATTTCTTTATTGGGGTTTTTTCTTTATTACGAACTATAGTTCGTAGGATTCGATTTGTTACCCGACTTATGAATAGGAACAATTGCAGCCATTTTCCAGGCAGTAGGAAAAATGCCTTTAGATAAACTTAGATTACATATGCTCGTCAGGGGGGGAGTAATATATATTTTTGCTAATATTGAAAAGGCGGTTTGATATTCCATCTAGTCCAGGGGCACTGTCAAGATTAGAGTTACTTATCAAGCCTAAAACAGTTTAAAGAACCTAAAGTTTAACAAAAGAGTTTAGAAAAGATGTGATGGATCTTACGTAGTTTCAAGTAATGCAACTGCATTAATTTAATAACTATTAATCAAGGAGGATTCTAAATAAAAGACCCTTTAAAGAATGTGTAAAGGTGTAATTTGTTTGTTTAATAAATTTAAATACAATAATTTAGTACGGTTTGCGTCTATTCTGTTGTAATGACAAATTCTTACAAGTCTTTTCAAGAGCCCATATTTACGTATATAAAACACCAAAATTCATTCCTGAAAACTTTAAAAACTGCATCCATGTATTGTTGCAATGATATTATTGTGCGGTGGCCATCTTAGATTTCACTAATGGTCCGAAATACATTCTCTGCTATTCCGAGACCCTTGGAAATGTCTGTCTTTCCTACCATAGCTTTTCTTTTATGTATGCCCGAACTCAGATTCGATTCTTAACGAGAACTCAACCAAATAACAAATAATAACTGTGTGCGTACAAAGTTCACATGTCAGAAGCGAAACCTGGATTGTGCATAAACCTCTAAACTGCATATGGTACATGTTCCTAGGATGACACATTATTCCAACCGCTATGAAAAACATTACTATCACGGCTACCATATTTATATTCTCGTTTTGTGTATGTAGTAGGTAATACGTCGTGCGCATGACGTCAGAATATATAAATTAAGGTATACTCGCATCATACATAAGACAATCTCTTCTTAAACTATGATCGCCTGGTACCATCTTAAATTTTAATGAATTTATGTGTTTGTCTTTTTTTACTATCGCACTTTTTCGTTTTATCGACTTTCAAATCACAACGATGCTCAAGAAGTCTTCACTTCAAAAAGAATGTTCATCTTCATGTATTTTATAATAGAATAAAATACTAACGTCATCTCGTGTTTATGTTGCATAAAATCAGTGAAAGTTAAATCTTTAGAACGCAATCTTTAGTAGCCTTGGCTTTGAAGTCGAAGGGATTTAATTCCGCGCTACATAATCGTTTTTGTCTTTCAAGCCTCGTTTGAAATACCAATTACTCGGCTAACTAAAATGTTGTGAAGGGTAACTGGTTGACAAGGTTCATGGTTTAGCTCACGGCTTAACTGCTGTCCAGAATAAACCGCAATGCCTAGGAGATAACACGTTGGCTAGACAAAGAATAATAACAGTAATACTTTTAACACGAGTGGAGTCAGAACGACGCAGGAGACTAAATTAAGTTTGTGATGTTTGAACATTTGAAATCAGATTTTAAGCAAAAATGGTGGCAGTACTTGGCGGCGTCATTGGGTAAGGGATTTTTGTTTTAATTCTACTCCGACAACAGTGTTATTCTTCAAAGAATTTATTTAATAAAAGAAATTTGTTTATTCACCAAACAATAAAAAAAAAGAAATTTGCCAGTTGTAGAGACTATCGATAGAAGTGAAAACTTAACACTTTTAGTATTAAAATTTGAAATTTCATAATGCTTAAAAACAGTTAAATTATTTATTTCGATTTATTTTTTGAAACTTATTTTCACTAATATATTAATCAATCTGTAGTGGCTAATGCTTCAACTTTCCATACATTTGGTATAAAATGATAAATGATAAAGTGGAACGATGAGTTATGATGAATAAAACCGTTCCTATTGAGTGATAAATGATAACTAACTTTATTTCATTAGGAAAATTAAATGCACGCGATTATGTATCGCGGCAAATGACAATGAAAATGCTTACAACAACATTATGTACAGTTAACAACTCGTACATCCTGCGCCTCCCGAAAGCGAGATTAATCTTAAAAATCACTTACTTACTTAAGAAATTATTTGATACAAAAATATTAAAGTGTAAAATTCAATATACAAAAATTATGGTTAAAAATAATGTAAATAGCAAAACAAAAAAAATAACACGGATGAGAAGAACATAAAATGTTACACAATGTTATCAGAAATAAGTATAAGTAAATTAGTCATTAAATGTCTTTATCTAATGGAACGAGTCATCATGGGGGAAGTGGCTTTATCTAGACTTAACACAGATTGTCTAATTTCACTTGACACATTTTGTACATTTGGGACACTCGAATACACTTTTTTATTTGGAACATTCACAATCACATCACTAACACTCTGCTGGGCCTCCGTGCCAGCGTCAGCGGTGGAGGCGTTCGCCGTGTCCCGCTTTCCGTGAGGTACATCCGGCTCGAAGGACCAAAAAAATGTAGGGACTAATGCTTTAACCTTCGATACATTTGTTATAAAATGATAAATGATAAAGTTGAACGATGAGTTATGATAAATAAAACCGTTCCTATTGAGTGATAAATGATAACTGACTTTATTTCATTAGGAAAATTAACAACACGCGTTTATGAATCGCGGCAAATGACAATGAAAATGCTTACAACAACATTATGTACAGTAAACAACTCGTACACAATCAAAAGCATTATCTCAACAATGCATAGTGAATACATATTAAAATTTTCACTAAATCCATTCAATTTCGCTTATAAAATATACACAGCACTAATATTGCACAATACACAGCTGTATAGCTACAGATATACTGCTATTAGCACTTCGATGTTGCGAACTCAAGACATTTACCCATCCAAAAAGTGTCTAACTATATTTATTTTTTAATTATTTATCCATTGTGTGCTCCAGTCATGGGCATGTCGGTGACGCGAACTTATAAGATTTTCCCCTACCAAAAAGTTGCTAACTCGGTCAAGAAGGTTTTACTTCAAAAATATTTACTATAACATTAGAAATAATCAGTTACGGGATATCCATGGTACTTACAAAAGGGCCGCAATGTCTCAAGTAAGTAATCATCACAACAAATACCTCGTAAATAAGTATTCAAATATTTTCAAAGTGGAACTTTTATTACATCGTCTCAAACTTTTTCGTCTGTGTGTTGCATGTCGCGTGACGGTCTGGCTGCGCCTATAGTTCGCAGCAGCTGACCGTGTAGTGCATAGGCTATTACTCATTATTTGTGCCAGTGCTCCACGCTATTTCCCATTATCATTTCAATTTTCCAAGTATAAAATTAAGATAGATAAATCGATTTTTATACCCTTAATGGAATATTATTCCAAAAATTTTTAGTTAAATGTCTATAATGTGAAAAAAAGTTTCAATTTTACCGTGGTTTCATAAAACCACACAATCCTTTTTTTTATTTCTAAACGCAAATGGTTGCTTGCCGTTTTTGCAACAACCAAAATATTCATGTCTTTATTTACAAAAAAAAATATAATGATAACATTCTGTAAGTATATCGCATGATTTTTTTTTTAAACCTTTAACTCTCACCACGACGCCCCGGTTCAATCCTCACCCGTCACGTACCAATATGTTCTCGGTTTTCGAATTCATATTTATTATTTTATTTTACATTTTTTGGAAAACTACACTACTACAGCGAGTTTGAAAAATATAAGTTACATACATAATTACAAAAGGACAATTAAAAGTTTTCACAGATAGGAATCGATATATGATGTAAGAGTTAAGTGGACAACAAATACGAAAATTATATAAAATGATAGAGAAAAAAAAATATTAAGAAAATAACTCAAATTTACAATTACACCTGATTGAAAAAGTTCTCGGTAAGGAGCTGTCCTGCCTAATTGGAGTGGTGAACAAATCCAGGTCTAATAGCTTAGACAGGTCGTTGAAAGACCGACCAGCCCGCAGTAGATAACTATTTTGTCTATAATTAGTTCTAGCTCCGGGAACATGCAGGCACCGTGGTCTCCGGAGTGTAGCAAACGGAACCTGAAGACCAATGCGCGCGAGCAGTTCAGGACAGTCGACCGAACCCCTCGCTATATAAAAAAAATGTACATTTATTCGAAGCTTTATAAGATTAGCAACGCGCTTGTGATTAATTCCTCTGGTGTTACAAGAGAGTATGGGCTACGGTGATCACTTACCATCAAGCGACCCTGTCCTGCTGTTTCGTAAAATCGTTCCGTTCCATACATGGGGCAGACTCCAGAAATAAGAACATAAACATAACTGAATTGATAATCCCTCTTCTTGAAGTCGACTAAAAAGAGATTTTTTTGCAGTTTTCATTTCGAATTTGGAGTGATAAAACAGATCAAAACAAGAAAGTAAATAATAATAGTATATATTTTACTTCTACTATTATTATTTACTATAATGTTAATAAATAATAATAGTAAAATCTTCTCGTCCCAAATACCACAAAGTCTTGAAACGAAAGTTGTGTGTGTTGCCATTTCGCTTTTTAACGTGATGTCCGGTGGTGGAATTTATCTGTTCAAATTCAAATATTTTTATTCAAAATAGGATTTAAAATCACTAATTATTGAACGTCAAAAATTACCACCCATTGAGTGCCTCAGTCCTGACAAGAACGGGTGCAAGAAACTCAGCAGGCTTTTTTTATAGAAATATGGATTACAATGTTATATCGTACAATAAGAATTTATAATTAAAAGAGTCTCAGGGTGTTTGCTTCATTCCCACTCTGTGGTATCATTAAGAAAATAATTTATGTTATAGTAACCTTTCCCATACAAACGTTTTTAAATTTAAAAAAAAAAGCGCGAATAGCCCTCTTCTGCAGTACCTACAAAGATGGTATTAATATCGGCTGCACTTCCCCCATAACAATATACTATAGGACATAATACTATGAAAAAAAACTAAAGTAAACTAGTCGCGCCGTAGTCAGTTGACTGTCTAATTTTGTTAACCGCATAATATGCTGCAGACCTAAGCCTATTCGCCAATCCTTCAATATGGGGGCCCCATTGCAATTTGAAATCAAGAGTAATGCGATGAAATATAGCATTTAATAAAATATTCGCATATACATTTTTGACTTTTGACGCAGTAAATTTAATATATTTAGTTTTATGGCTATTTATCAATAAGTGAGACCAAACCAGTACACGATACTATAAAACTTATCTTCTTTTCACTTTGAATATGAGTGAAGTGTCATCCGTAAACAATGTGTTTCTCCTCAAGGTTAAGTAGATCATTTATGTAAATAAGAAAGAGGAACGGTCCAAGAATAGACCCTTGTGGTACCCCCATACCGAGAGGAGTCCCAGAATATCTTCTGCCATGACCCACTGAATTCTGTTATTTAAATATGAGATCAGAAGATCCAGCGCAGATCATTGTATACCATAGTGACATAGCTTCCTGGCCTTTGAATGTTGAACATTCGAAAGCCTTAGATAAATCACAGAAGATACCAAGTGCATTCTATGATTCCTCCCAGGCCTCAAAATATAACTGATGAGTTTAACACCTGCATCCGTAGTCGAGCGTCCCCTAGTAAAGCCAATTTGAAAAAACAAAAGAAAAATTGTTTAATATGAAGTGACTTACAAGTGTTAAAGTGGGTAAGCATTTGCTTTAAAATATTTTTATCAAAAATTTTACTAAGGAACACCGAAACAGGACGATAGTTATTCGGGTCAGAAGTGAGTCCCGATTTAAATATTGGTGTAATTTTACTATATTTCAGAAGGTCAGGAAACACGCCATGTTCAATACTACTATTAAAATCTAATGCTCTATGGTGCTATGACGTGAATTACTGAACTTATTATTGGCTAACAAATCTGAATGTGAAATTGTGTTTACATTCTTAAACAAAAGAAGTAGTGGCTCAGCAACACTGGTGTAGGAGACAAGAGTGCTTGTAGTAGAACTGGAATGTCAGAATAAAATTCTCATAAGCAGAAGCTACTTCCTGCTCAGAGGGGATTATATTAATTGATCAACTCCTCTGAGCACTTCCCGTGATATATGCAGAGCGAACCAACATCCCTACGCTATTAATATCTAATATATAAAATTCTCGTGTCATGGTGTTAAACATTGAACTCCTCCGAAATGGCTTGATCAATTCTCATGAAATTTTGAGTGCATATTGGGTAGGTCTGAGAATCGGACAACATCTATTTTTCATCCCCCTAAATGTTAAGGGTGGTTCACACACAATTTTTTTACATTTTTTTAAAATTTGTTTGATTATGAGTCAACATAAAAAAATACATACAACTCCAAATTTTCACCCATCTACGATCAACAGTTAGTTTTGTATCGCGATTTTAATATCGGCAATACAACGTTTGCTGGGTCAGCTAGTATTATATTATATTTATTAAACAGTCACAAACTATCTTTGGAGAATGACTAGCATTATATGGATCATGGGCCGCAACACACAAATATTTATTGTCTCGATAAATGTTAGCATAAAATAAAGCTTGATAATTCTATTTTCATCCACAAAACTATTTTTCTGGCTTGTATCCCAGATTCTGAGAAAAATAATTTTAAGAATGTTAGGTTAGGTTAGGTTGTTAAGGCGACACTAACCAGCGACCTTGAGTGATATGAGTTCACGACAGTTGGCCCGCCATCTATGTAACAAAGCCAATATTTTAAAAATTATTGCGTGGAAAACGTATCATTTAAATAGACGCAAACAGTTATATGCTTACAATCCTAATTATTGATTACTAATCTGAATAAATGTACCTACATAAAAAAAATAGACGCTATAAGCATAACTTTCTTGAAAGTAGCACTAAACAAATGCGTCATGCCGAGAAGAAACTTGTTTAACTGCAAAGAAAAGTGGTAGTTCAAAATAACTCTGGATTGTTAACTATAGCCAGCAGCAAGCACTAGCAACCTACAAATAAGACTTAAGGGTATGTGTAACATGATAAAGTAGTATTCATAGCTCCAAATTCTATATTTTCACGACAAAGCTTGTCTAAATACACCTTGTTTGCGTGTTTTCTGCTTACCCTTCGCCTTAAGAAGGTAGCGCTCGTTTGCATGAACTTTGCTGCCTAGGGTGGTTTAACTACCTACAGAGTTATTCTGAACCAAGAATGATGTAAAAGCCACGTCGGTATATAATCGCATGATAAAGTAAATAGGTACATTGTTTCCTACTACGCAGTAAATAAATAGTACCTAAATAGCACTCACTGTAATTGTTTTACCATGTACGTATGTATATATATAATAAGAATAGTCAACTCGACGTAAAAAACATAAAACAACGGCATGGGATTGAAATTAAATTCAAATATTTCCTGTTGCGAATTACGTGTAGGTATTTAGTACGCAAAAAATGACCCTTCATTAAAACCACAGACCCACCAAGTGACAATGAGTTGTTTCGATTCGATTTTAATTGAGTCGAGATATACTCCAAAAAAAATCGATCTATTTAAATATACTATGAAGATGCCTCTCATAATAGATTAGTATTCGATTAATAGCGATTTTATTATTTAAATAAAATAAAGTACTTTTAAAATATAATAAATATTCGGGATCTGCACTTTATTTTTATTCCTAAACTGAATATAATAATATACAATCACATATTAATTGTTTTTGATATCGGTATTTGTACGGTAGTATATTGTAACCCCCTTATTCATAATAGTCTGCTAACTTAAAGCATTGCTAATTCTCACTCTGTCTTCTTCCATTGACCTAAGAGTCACAATGAGAAAAAACACTCCTTAGCGGCTGTTTAAAGTTAGCGGACCGTTATGAATAAGGGGGTAAGTCTATACTTACATCACAGCGTGCAAGAGGGAAAGACATCTGTATTCAAATTTACAAATTCAAATTCAAATTGTAACCAGTTTTGATCGACAAATCGTAAACAGTCAGCCACGCTTGACATTAACTCCGTAGTATTTCGAATTTAAAACCACTAGCTAACGCACACATTGACAAATCAAATTTGGTTGTAACAATTTTCGGGCTGTCCGGTTGTCTAATCACTAGTATATTGTAAGTATATGGTATAACCCCTAACTGTGCCGTGGGAGCGGGTGGGAGGGTTTCATTTAAACATAATATACTACCAGTGGGAGGCTCCTTTACACAGGATGCCGGCTTGATTATGGGTAATGTGTAAGCATTACTGTGTTTCGGTCTTAAGGGCGCCGTAGCTAGTGAAAATTACTCTCAAGTTCAATTAGTCTCAAGGTAACGAGCGCAGATGTAGCACCGCTCAGAATTTTTGGGGCTTTTGAAGAATCCTGAGCGGCACTGCATTGTAATCGGCAGGGTGTATCAATTACCATCATCTGAACGTCCTGCTCGTCTCATCCCTTATTTTCATACAAAAATAACAAAACTTAGCGGAAATAACACTAAAGCTATTACATACATAACATATTAAATATAAAACATATTTCCGATATTGCCCTTTGGTATTGTTAATAAACTTATGTTACTTAATCAAGGTTAAATACTGGTTCTACATACACGCTACACTACCTTACTGAGTTCTAATCACTTCATCTTAAAGTACACGAGACATGAATTATTCAACGAAATATTTATGGTATATTGATCATACATACATACCATAGACTTAGAATAGACCTGTGTAATAGACCGACCTGAATTTATAATACATGTCTTTTAATTTTTCTGTTACCTCTAAGCAATAATGAATGTTATGTTCAGTTTTTAAAATTAATTTGAAGATTTATAATTCTGAAATGCTTATGAGATCCTGGTGAAAGAAAAATATGAAAATAATATGTTTTCACTTCAATGATATTTGACACGTCGTATTTAAGGCGACACTAAATGCCAGCGACCTTGAGCGATATGAGTTCACGGCTGCCGGCCCGCCATCTATGTAACAAAGCCAATATTTTCAAAATTCTTGCGTGGAACACAGTTTATATGCTTACAATCCTCGTTATTCACTACTAATCTGAATTAATGAACCTACACAAAAAAGTACAAGCTATAAGAACAACTTTTCTGAGAGAAGTACCAAAAAAAGCGTCACGCAATGCCAAAAAACTTGTTTAACTTCAAAAAAAAGTGGTAGTTCAAAAAGGCTCGGCAGTGTTAACTATAACCAAGAGCAAGCATTAGGAACCTACAAGTAAGACTAAAGGATATGTGTAACAGGAGTTAAGTTCATAGCTCGAAATGCTATACTTTCACCACAAAACTTGTCAAAAAACACCATGTTTGCGTGTTTTCTGCTTACTCTTCGATTTAAGCATATCAACACGCGAGCGAAGAATTCCTATTGTACCTAAGTGCTTGCGGGTTCTTATAGCCTAAACACATATTCGGATTTGGTTCGGCCGAGCCATCGGACGCGATATGGTAGCGGATATTAGTGGTATGTCGCATTGCCAATCTCACGAAATTATTATTTTTATCATCCAGACTGTACCAAGTACGATGCCAGACCAAATGGGGCGAGGCACCCACCGGACCGTCCGATGGTCCGGCCGTACCAAAGTTGCAATAAGTTTCTTACCACTTTTTTTCATTAAGGCGCTATAGTCCTAAAAAGTAACATTTTTGAAAATCTACTTAAAATACTTCTACAAATACTACGGTTCCTATTTTTTGACATGTTTATCTTCATTTCTTTATCTAAATTATCGCAGTCTCGAAAACACGATTACGAAAAATAAATCTCGATAGATTTATTTTTTTGAGAAATAGTATTTTTTATTTGAATTGTTTATAGCTATCATAAAATTATGATAGCTATAAACACAAAACTTATTTTATTCGATAGTTTATTAGTATTAATAAGTTTTCATTGTGGGTTTTATCAATACGCTTTGTGAATTATTTTATATTATTTTTTTTCGTAATAAACCAAACGCGACGCCTTGTTTGCATGCTCGCTCATGCTCAATCTTTTCCGAACTGGAAATAAATAAAAGAACATTTGACATTCATAAGTGTCATTTCCTTGCGCTACATGAATAAGCGATTTTGATTTGATTTGATGATATTCTATTTGCCACGTATTAGTAATGAGCGAAGTGATCACTTACCATCAAGTATAACCGTATATTTAATAGTATATGCAGTAGAACTAGCTTGGGTATCACTTAACAATAAGTTACTACCTCCATCCCACAACAGTTCATGGCAAGACCTTAAGGCGATCTCATAGTGAAAATATCTTTAAGGAATCTCGCTGTACTTAGACTGCGATATATAAGGCGTACTTAGACTTTGCTCAGACTTTACTTACGTACAACTTAGCTTAGTTTTTTTATGAAAATAAGGGACGAGACGAGCAGGACGTTCAGCTGATGGCAATTGATACGCCATACCAATTATAATGCAGTGCCACTCAGGATTCTTGAAAAACCCAAAAATTCTGAGCGGCACTACAATTGCGCTCGTCATCTTAAGACATAAGATGTTAAGTCTCATTTGCCCAGTAATTTCACTAGCTAAGGCGCCCTTCAGACCGAAACACAGTAATGTTTACAAATTACTAGAAGGAAGGCAGAAATAGGCGCCGTTGTGGTACCCATACTCTAGCCGGCTTCATGTAAAAAGAGCCTCCCACACGTACGTTATCGTTAGTACACTCATGTAAGCTTAGCATAATCTCTGATTTCGTTTTTATAGTCATTTGACAGCTGAAATTATGGTGAGCTTAAGCTAAGACAGCCCAATGCAAAAGTCAAGTTCGCGCTAGGTAAGTTTTATAAGCAAAGTCTCTATAAATAGATTAGATTTTACACTGTTTCGTAATAGTGTCTAATACATAAAGTTTTTTGTAATACAAATTTATAGTGGCAATGAGTTTCTTGCTACTTCCTCTCATTAGCTCAACCCTTTACGAAGTAGCGGTAGATTCAATAAGATTTTTTTTTTACATTCCTCTCATTTCCGTGACCTACGTGAATAAACTGATTTTGATTTGATTTGATTAGTGTTTTTGCTGTATCAGCACGACGGTGTGCCACCGCCCTAATACGTAGATTAACAAAAATTAGACACAGTTAACACTAGGAGGTCAGCTTAAATTACTTCTTATCTTAGTTACTAATTATTTCCTTATTTTCATTACCATTATTTTAAGACTTAACAAAATAGAATAGAAATCTTTGATAATATAAATTGAAATAGGATGTCAATAATGCTCCGTAAAATCTTACTAATCGATTTAAATATTTTTATTCTTGCAACGTATTTGAATCTAGGAAATGTACAAATTTAAATTGTACATAAAATAGATATGTGTACACGGATAATATATACACCTCGCAGTGGATATGGCAATAGGCTGCTTTTTAAAAAGTAACATGAACTGAGGCCTTCTCAGATTTAGGAATTCTAAATCAATATTTCTGTTACACTTCTGTTATACTTAATTACACAAATGAAACTGAAAACAAAATTTTATGAACGATGCGGGACTCAAACCCGGTACCTCTCGTGTTCCATGCCAGCGCTCTTTCAGTTTTATTCTTTTCTTTTCTTTCTTTTCCTCACTTCTGCTTTCCCAGAAGTGAGAGTTACTACTTTAAAACATAATTGTTTACATTTGCAAGTCGATTTCCTAATATGCAAATATAAGGGTTGAGCAGGTTATCAACTGTAAAGTAGATCCTGTAGATGAACATAACCTGAGAGTTGAACAAAGCATAGAAGCAAATAATAGTATTTTATTAATATTAAAGGTAAAAGTTTGCATAAGAGGTGTATTAAATAAAACTTTTAGTTATTTGATACATTTCAGTTTTTGAAGTCGGTTTTTTTAAACGTAGTTTTTTTTATTTTTTACGTTTTAGTGTCATTTAATAATAATATATAATCAAGCTGAATGAAAACTCCAAAAAAAGCCGTACACAGAAAACAATTATGTCATCCAGGTAGACGAAAATCTAATATATAAAATTCTTGTGTCACGGTGTGCGGGACCGAACTCCTCCGAACGCTTGAACGATTCTCATGAAATTTTGAGTGCATATTGGGTAGGTCTGAGAATCGGACAACATCTATTTTTCATCCCCCTAAATGTTAAGGGTGGTCCACACGAAATTTATTTGACATTTTTTTTTTAAATTTGTTTGATTATGAGTCAGTATTAAAAAATACATACAATTTCAAATTTTCACCCATCTACGATCAACACTTACTTTTGTATCGCGATTTTAATATTATTCTAATCCATCCACAGACAGGCATTAGAGTTGCAATATGGCAATCGAATATAATGATTATTGTAGTACCATAAATTTTATGTCCGATATATTTGGTAGGTCTGAGAGTCGGTCGTCATCTTTTTTTATACCCTAAAAATATTAATTATTGAATTTTTTTATAACTTTATATGGCAATACAACGTTTGCTGGGCCAGCTAGTTTTCATAAAAATGTTCATAAAATGAAAACTACTGGGCCAAACTATGTAAAATTTTATGAGACCAAATGGCATATATTTCGCATCAAACAAAAGAATTACGTAAATCGGATCATAAATCTCAGAGTAATCGCACATACATAAACAAAAATACCAATCGAATTGATATTTGATTTTTTGAAGTCGGTTAAAAAAAATTGTTAATTAAGTGTAACTTTTTGAAAAACTTAATTTTTTTCTACTGGGATTTAGGTATACTTTCAAGAGTCTGGATGATATACGTACCACAAATTACTCAATATTTTTAATGAACGTTTGTCACTAAAAAGAACTATTTTATGTACGTTTATATACGGCCACATGGACACCTATTTTTGGCGCTGAATTAAAATTATATATTACAGAGATAGAGTTCCGGCAATCGGAACTTTTTTTTGGAAATTTTTTCCTCTTTATCACATCAAGTATACACATAAGTATCATTCCTTATATCAATAGTTTTTGATTTATTAACGAAAAATGCTATATTTTTTGTTAATAACATTTGCAATGTTTTTTGTGCCGTCGCTTATTTTTTTAGGAGCTTCATCAAGAAATTAACACATTTTTAAACACGTTGACTAGCCTAAATAAGAATAATTTCAGTGAGGGTACCGTTTATGTATCATCAGCCGGAAGACGTCCACTGCTGGACAAAGGCCTCCCCCAAAGATTTTCCGTTTATATATACTTTAGTAAATATCTAAATACCTTTACTCAAACAAGTTTATTACAAATATATTTCTTTGATAGCAAAACTGAGATCTTTAGAGCGTAGGTACTTCGACTTTTCTTACGTAAAACTGAGCTGAAAATGTACCTTTAATTATGCAGTAGGTACCTATCTAAAGTATCCTTCAAGTAAAATAAAGATCCTGTATAGTTACTCTATCAAAAAAACCTATACTCAGGTAAAACACTCAAACCAATCAAAAAATATGACAGTTTGTAAAAAAAATGTCACAACCAACCCCGGCCTCCCCTACCTATCTAAAGTATCCTTCAAGTACACTAAGTAATAATAATTTTGTAGTAGTTTGTAGTTGTTTTAAAATAGTAGAGCGAGTTTCTTGCCAAATCTTTTCTGAAGTGGAAGAAAAGAAAAGAAAACTTTTGACATTCATAAGCGTCATTTGTTGACCTACATGAATATAGTAGTTTTGATTTTCATAAAATTCGATTTGGCACGTATTAGTAATGAGCGATCATTTACCATCAAGTGAACCCTGTACACGTCTGTTGAAGACTCTGTAATCGTGTTTACTCTTATAATATACGTGTAGTCTTATAATATAGTATACGCGGTAGAAATCGCTAGTGTATTTTCTTAATATATATATATATAAATTACGTGACACGTTGTTTGTCCGCGATGGACTCCTAAACTAATGAACGGATTTTAATGGGGATTACTTCATGGAGTATAGTTTGGTCCAACTTGAGAGATAGGATAGTTTTTATTTCGATTTGGGACCCATAATTATTTTTATATTCAATATTTGTTTTGTAGGGACATATTTTCTATGAGAGAGTTAAGTGACTTACGGTTTGACAGTTTCGCTGTGAAACAATTTCATTTAAACGGGAGGGAGCATTTTTACGAAATAATTCTTGATGTTTTGAAATATTATTGACAAATTCATGAAAAACGGTATTTTTATATATTATGTGTTGTTCTGTAGAACAACGTCTGTCGGGTCAGCTAGTTTAACGATAAGTTACTGCCTCCGTCCCGCAACTTGATAAGAATAATTTAATAATAATAATAAATCGATCTTTTTACATAATTATGCATTGTCATTAAATTACAGTCAGATTCAATGTTTGTAGTAATGTAAGCTTGTAGCTTATATAATATTGATAATAATATAATATTGACACACTTTTTTCACAGATTATCTTGCCCCAAGTTAAGCATATATAGCCTGTGTTATGGGTTACAAGACAATTATATATTTAATACAATATACTTACTTAAACATACATAAATTCATATAAACATACATAAATACATATAAATATCCATGACTCGGAAACAAACATCCATATCCATCATATAAATGCTTGCACTTACTGGGATTCGAACCCGGGATCTCTAGCTTAGTAGGTAGGATCGCTAACCACCACGGTATATGTGTAACTACATTGTGATCGTCAATGCATCGCCACACTAGTCGGAGACTGTAACGTTTGTGGACGTGAATGTCGGCTTTAAAAAGTAAGTCTCAGAAAAAACGGTCGAACACTCAAAATAACTTATATGGCAAAACAACGTTTGTCGAGTCAGCTAGTTAGATTATATAAAAGACGCAATTATTTTCACACTTTTAAGTACATATCTGTTGTTTTCGAATAGTGCTTTTGAAGACGGTTATTTTTATAAAATTTTTTACGTAAGTAAATTCTGAGCAAAGTCTGAGTACGCTTTATAGGTCTCAGCCTCGGACAAGTTCGGCAAAAAATTGATACACAAAGTCAGGACATCAAACATAGTTTACCGTAAAGCGGATGTAATATCATTTTATATCATACATTATAAATGTAGGTACTATGAATGATTTATTACGTTGTATTAACAATATAATGGTTACCACATAATGTTTTGAATACAATTGCTCATGCAATAAGAATGCTTGAACTAAATGTTGGTATTATATCGTCGAATCATAATACCTATTTAGATAAATACTAGCTGACCCAGCAAACGTTGTATTGCCGATATTAAAATCGCGATACAAAAGTAATTGGGTGAAAATTTAAAGTTGTATGTATTTTTTAATGCTGACTCATAATCAATCAAATTAAAAAAAAATAAAAAAAATATCGTGTGGAGCACCCTTTAAATTTGGGGGGGGGGGGGGTGAAAAATAGATGTTGTCCGATTCTCAGACCTACCCAATATGCACTCAAAATTTCATGAGAATCGGTCAAGCCGTCTCGGAGGAGTTCAATGTTTAACACCATGACACGAGATATTTATATATTAGATTATTAATACACTTATATTAGTATTTTTATTTTCAATTTTATAATAGGTTTGTTGTAGTATTTGCGCCAAAATACATTATAATATGTATTTTTGTAACTCCTACGGGCTTTACACGGCAAACATGAATTGCACGCAGATTGCAGTAGTTTTTCCGTGACGAAGCAATAAACACACACAAACAAATAAACATTTCTATTTATCATATTAGTAGGATTTTAGAGTAAAATTATTAAGTAATATCTGACTCCTTATAATTAACAACCACAAACTCTTAAGATGTTGTGGAACTATTGTAAGTAAATGTTAAGTATAAAGTAAAGTAAACTACCGATGTAATGTTATAAAAGTAAATATCTTTCTATACGTGTCTTCTAACCACAAAAAAAAACTTTAAAACTATTACAATACATAAATTCGCATTACGGACACAACCTTCATCGCTGTCTGCCCGGCGCCCGCGTTCAACAAGATTTACATGCAAATAAATTAATAATTTTTATTGTATTTATGGTT
This sequence comes from Leptidea sinapis, assembly GCF_905404315.1. Lineage (NCBI taxonomy): Eukaryota > Metazoa > Arthropoda > Insecta > Lepidoptera > Pieridae > Leptidea > Leptidea sinapis. The sequence goes on from NC_066268.1 coordinate 6,778,174, forward strand.
CACTGTTTTGTTTTGGATTATTTAAGATAAACATGTATATTTGTAAGTCCTGTGATTTTTGGGGAGCAAGCATAAATAGCTTGCAGATTGCAGATTTCTTTTCTACTTACTTCACACTTCTTTTATATTTTGGATAATTCACACTATAATTTTATAAATTATAGCCTTTTTGTTATTCTGGTGTGTGAGCTATATTATTATAAAATTTCATCAAAATCAATTTAGTAGTTTTTTGCGTTAAAGAATTACAAACATACATCCAGACATACAAACTTTCACATTTATAATATTATTATTATTACTATAAGGATTTTAGTTACGATTATTGTTATTTTTAGAATCGGTGCCCTCCCGCCGCGGCCCCGCTCTCGCCTCTCGCCTCCTAACGTCGCGCGTGCAACTCAAGCACATCTCACCTATACCTATATATGTAGCTACAAACCTCTGGCTGACAACTGATATTTTTGATAATTTTTATTTTCAGTGAATCTGTAGTACACCAAATAATAATTTGTCTAAATATGAATAGATCTACTAATTTTGTATTAAAATGAGTGGAAATCGATGAATGATTTATGTGAAATGCGGACTTGTTCATTTATTTGGTATGGAACGCTTTTTTAAATCCGTGACAGCTAAACGGGTGACAGCAGACAGTACGGGAATTTTAAAACGTCGAAACAGTATTTGTGATGACGTAAGAGATTGTTTATCTCCTTTTTGTTCGGCTTATAGTCTGAGTTTTTCCTAAGTCATCGTAATGGTGGTCTTAAGTGCAATCTAAGACTTAGCGCGCACTCAAAACGATGCTTATAAATACGGACTTCGACTCAACTCGCTAGGTATCATCAGCTCGATCCATTTGACCGCGTGCAACGCAGAGCAGCTCGAATTTTCGGGGACGCAGTGCTCTGTGAACGGCTAGATCACTTGGCGTTGCGTATAGACGTCGCTCGCTTCATTGTGTATCTTCTACCGCATTTACCACGGGGAGTGTTCCGAAGAGCTGTTTAACCTGATTCCTGCCGCAGAATTCCACCTTCGCACGACACACCACAAGTTAGGATATCATCCTCACCATCTGTATGTGTAGCGGTATTCCACAGTGCGGTTTTCAAGGAGCTTTCTTCCTCGTACTACAAAGCTGTGGAATGAGCTTCCTTGTGCGGTGTTTCCGGTACGATACGACATGGGTACCTTAAAAAAAAGCGCGTACACCTTCCTTAAAGGCCGGCAACGCTATTGTGATTCCTCTGGTGTTGCAAGAGAATGTTGGCGGCGGTGATCACCTAACACCAGGTGACACGTACGCTCGTTAGTCCTCCTATTCCATAAAAAAAAGGTACGTTGAAGCAAAGTCTCAGATCGATGTATTGATGTCAGCCTTTAGTATTAGCACAGAGTAGGAATATATACTTACGTATAAAGTATTAGTAAAATTGGGGCCGAGACTCCTTTGAGTATCTTTTGCTAGTCACTAGTCAGTAGCTGCTCACTTGAAATTTTCACCTTTTGACATACAGGATGATAAATCAAAATTACTTTATTCACGCAGGTCAAAGAAATTAAAACTGTGAAAAGTTTTCTTTTTTTTTTACATTTACAACCACTTCGCAAAATGATAAATCAAATCATAATGACTTTATTAATGTAGATAGGTCAATGAAATGGATACTTATGAATCTCTAATTTTTTTTTTTACATTTGCCACCACTTTGAGCTTTAATGAGAAACAGTCGTAAGAAACTGATTGCCACTGATTTTAAATCAACATTTATCAGCTTCATCGTTTTAAAAATCATTTCAATTACTATATATGTAAAGGGATGCTACAAAAATACTTAACACATTCACTGCCAACATAATAAATAAAAAATAAAAACCAAAACTATTTAAGGTGAATTTTGATTGTATTTTTTGGTACCCATGAATGTTTTCGTAAGTTGAATACATTGCCAAAGTGGCCCCTCAAAGCAATGTTAACTCGCCTCTTACACCCCGGCGGTACTCTTGCTCGGATCCGAGTGGAAAACGCCGCTACTATAGCCTCGCTCCACTTGGATCCGAGCCGTGAGCAGTGAATGCATCAAATACTCAATGAATTACACGAGTAAGTCAAAAAAAAGTAAATGTAAATAATAAATACATAAAAACAAAAGTTATCGAGTCTGTACTCAATATAAGCAAGGTCAACGAGATGAGATAAAGAATATAAACAAAGTTTCAGGGCTTCAAAATTTTTTTATTTGATTAAATAATGGATTCCCTGTTCTAATCGTTGTCGCCTGTATTAGAGATTAAAGATGATTTGTCGGAAGAGTCTGAATCAGCCACATTAATGACAATATAACTCAGTAATAGTCCGTTTGTTTACATTTTTTATCTATAAATATATAATATACATAATGTATATAAATGCATAGATCCACACACAAGGTGATTCAAATGAATATGATTTTTCGGTTATAGCTCGTTTATCCAACTCTTCTTTAAATAAAACTACAAAAAATAAGTGATATTTATTTTATAACTATATTTACAATACTATGACTACATAAAATTCAAACTATCATTACGTGGAAGCGATCCAGGAATACTGGCAGCATTTCCGCGTTGGATAGCAAGGCTGATCCGTTGACCGAAATAGCTGCCAGCGCTTGGGTTTCCAGAAGCCCTATTGAGGCGGGAAGATAGTATTTTGTACATTCTCTGGGCCAAGTATCTCGACACCAAACGGCACGCAAAAATAAGTTTATTTTGATTTTTCAGCCAGTTATGGAAGCTTGTGTACTGGAATGTCAATGGGGTGGACATCTCCCGTGTTCCCACAGCTCAGATCAGACAACTCACCGCTGCCTCGACCGCCTACCCTCAGTGAAGAGAACTGGATTGGATCTCTCTTAGTTCTCGGTGGACTTCTTGGTAAGCATCAAATTGAAATTCAAATATTTTTATTCAAAATAGGATGTGACATCACTTATTGGAAGTCAAAAACTCACCACCCATTCCAAAACGAATGCCTCAGACCTGAGAAGAACGGGCGCAACAAACTCAGCGGGCTTTTTTTTTCATAAATATGTTTACAAAGTAATATTGTACAGTTAAACTAATTATTTAATAGCCTGAGGGCGGTCGCTCCATTCCCAATCTGTAGTATCATTAAGAAAGTCATTTATGTTATAGTAACCTTGACCTTTTGAACATTTTCTGGGATCTTGTTGTGAAAGTACGTACATCGCCCCACAAAAGACTTACTAACTCGACTTAGCCGAGTAGTAGGCATTATAAGTTTATGTCTGTTCCTTTTTTTTATGAAAATAAGGGACGAGACGAGTAGGACGTTCAGTTGATGGTAATTGATACGCCCTGCCCATTTTTTAATGCAATGCAGTGCCGCTAGGAATTCTTGAAAAACCCAAAAATTCTCGTCACCTTGAGACATATGATGTTGTCTCATTTGCCCAGTAATTTCACTAGCTACAGTGCCCTTCAGGTCAAAACAATAATGTGTTACACATTACTGCTTTACGGCACAAAAAGACGCCGTTTTGCAAAGGAGCCTCCCACTGCCAACTGGCAGAGCACTGGCACGGAACGCCAGAGGTCGTGGGTTCGTTTATAAAATTTTGTTTTCATTTTTTATTTGTGTATTTAAATTTGAAATGATGTGGAGTACCTATAGGTAGTGCTTTGAAAACCATACTGTATTAAATATCTTTTATGTCGGTGAATGATATATTTTCTCTATTTATTATCAAAGGCTTTCAGATATTAATCATATTTTTTATTAAGTATTTTGTTTATTGTCATTTTTCCCTTAAATAAAACTCTCCCTCCATATTTCTTATTACCATTGAAGTACAATAGAAAACTACACTCCCAATCGCCTTCATAAGTGTCCGAGCGGCGTTGTATACATACACATTGATTAACTTATAAAGATAACAATAAATTATTCAATCAAATCAACACCTTATTTCATGGCAGTAATGTTCATGCTCTATTGTATACGCTCATTAGAAGTACTACGTTACGGGCGAGACGTAGTTACGCGAACACGCTTCATGAACATTTTGTTTTAGCAATTGAAATGTAATTATTTAGCAAAATTATTGAAACCGTCAAGTTAGTTATACAACTTTATTAATTTAAAGGTGCTCTTAAGCTTAAGCTTAAAAAGGATTTTAAGTTTGGATATGGTGTTCTTTGGACTGCTGTTTTTCACTGAACACTTTGTCATTGCGTGGCGTTGTATTCAAAGCGCGGTCGAAACTCAACGGAACGAAAACTACCTAATAGACGCGTATGCTGAGTTTTGCTTCACAGAATTTTCAGTATCGTAATTTATTTAGTTGACAGTATTATATTTTCGTCCCAGGTCCGCTTATAACGGTGCCACTTTCAAAACACATCGGTCGGAGATGGATTATAATGGGGTCAAACATTCCACTTCTGTTGGGCTGGCTTTTGGCCGGAGTTGCTACAGATTTATCGACAATGTACGCAGCACGAGTTATGTGGGGCTGCGCTACAGGGATGCAGTTTGCAATGGTACCATTGTATATTGGGGAGATTGCTGAAGTAAGTTAAAAATATTATTTGAATAGGTTACTCCCAAGATTATTACGAAGCCATTGAAATTAAAAAGCGACCTCCAATCAGTCCCCAAGTACTGTAGATGAACAAAACGTCAGAATAAAAATGTAACCATCGTACTCAATGACGTTCTATATATATATAAAAATTTATGACATATATTAACATTTCAATTTTCGACTGAATATACATATTATCTAAGAGAAATAAAGAGTAGGTAATGGTATAGGTAAGCTGTTCACCAATTGATCTGGACCACCAGGTGAGAGAGGCAGAGGACGTTCTAAAGAACAATGGGTTGATGAGATCATAAAAGTTGTTGGAAAAAACTGTACTCAGAGTTATTATTATTGTATATCTAATACATTTGTCAAATTTCAGGACAAAAACCGGGGCGCATTGAGTGCATTATTTCTTCTCTTCATCAATGTCGGCTTCTTGTTGGCGTATGCTATCGGGCCCTTCACATCCTACTGGGGTCTCAACACTGTGGGGGGTATTCTATCTCTGCTGTACGTACCTTTCACCTGGCTCATACCGGAGACACCATTCTTCTTGGCTTATAAAGGTACTTTCAAAACAAGAAGTTAAATAGATGATAATTGACATCTTATGTCGCAAGGTGACAAGCGCTCAGAATTTTTGGGTTTTTCAATAATCTTGGGCGTATCAATTACCATCAGCTGAACGTCTTGCTGGTCTCGTCCCTTATTTTCATAAAAAAAATATTAATATATTTTTTGGTAACCCCATCGATGGTTCCACAGAATTTCAACAAGTTTTCTTGATTATATAAATAAGTATACAACTGCATCGCTCTCAGAATATTCAAGTTGTCATTCTATAATAAATAATACTTTAATAAGTACAAAATAATTTTTAATTATTAAGAACTCCATAATATTATAAACTCGGGAGAGGTCCACTAATACTTTTTTTTTAAATTATTTACAAAGTGGACATCGGTCGCTACGGAACGACTCCATATTTAAAAAATGCTTTCCTCTTTTATAGCGTATATTTTTAGTTTCTTTTTAACAATTTTATTATGATACGTAATAAAAAGATACGAAGCGAGGGTGAGACAGACGTTCCAAACCATATAAACAACTATTTAATTTAGAACCAGTTATTATGTAGAATTATTTACAGGTCGAACCGAAGAAGCATCAAAAGTCCTGCAGAAACTAAGAGGTCTTTCAAGGGATGCTGTCCAGCCAGAGTTGGAAGGTTTGCGGGTGATGATAGCTCGAGAGTTCAAGACGGAACCCAGTATTAAAGATCTTTGGGCAACGCGAGGAAACCTTAAAGCATTGGGTAAATCTATACTATTATTATTTTTATTTTTGAGGTGATAACTTCTTAAGCCGCGTTGGTCACTTTTTGGTGAATAAATTATTAAATATGTATAGATTGTTAGACATTTTTTGGATGGTTGAGTTCGCGTCACCAAAACGCTTATATCTGTAGCTATACAGCTGACGTATTGTGCGACATTAGTACTTTGTAGATATATCTTATAAGTAAAATTTAATGGATTTAGTGAAAAGTTCAATGTATTTAAACTGTGCATTGTTGAAATAATGTTTTTGTTTGATTAATATAATATTGAAAGTAAGTTTTTAAAAATAAATTGAAATTAATAATTTAATTGTTTTTAAACATTTCAATGCAATCGTAATTTTAAATTTTAATACTAAAAGTTAAATTAAAACTTAGCTGAGTGTTAGCTTAGCATAATCTTTTATTTCTGTTTTATAGTCATTTGACAGCTGAAATTATGCTGAGATTAAGCTAAGACAGCCTATTGGGCAAAAGTCTATCGCTACTGTACTTCAACCCTATATTAATATAGTACCAATTTGCTACCAGTTTCAAAACTGGTAGCAAATTGGTGGCGCTAGACGCGACAATCGCGTGGCGTATGTGTGGCGGGACATTAACTTGCACACCCCCTCTTCGATTTGTGACCTCCATACGAGAAGGTGCTGTGGGAGACGTTCTCAGCCGCCCCTCGATTTTTGAAACCACGTTGGTTCCTTTAGGGCCGTGCACTGCTAGATACTGTGTGACGAGGAGCAGTAAAGGTAGGTGGTATAAGCACTGTTCTTTTTTTTCACAGTTTGTTTTTACTACGCCGACCAAACAATATACAGTCCATTTCTAATATCGAACGGGCAGAGTTGGTAATTTTTCGTACTGCCGCTGTCATATAACGGTGGATTGGCGCCGGTTTTGAACAATTACCTATGTGAAAAAAAGTGGTTTTTGGCCGCTACTTCACGCCAGTTTGTGTGCGAGTGTGGTATTTATTACTGCGGAACGGCAGCATGACTTTTCCATATCAAAAAGCCATAATCTCTTACGATACCCATGGCCCTGGGATTTCTCTATTACTTTTGCATTCCGGGATGACAAAGTCATACCTCATTAAAATATCAAATAAAATATATTTAAAGTAAGTTATTTGTTTCAGGTATATGTGTTTTTCTTGCAATGTTGCTCCAACTTTCTGGGATAGACGTCCTTTTGTTTTATATGGAGGAGCTGCTTGTTAAGGTGGGGGCTAGGATTACTGCCTCGAATGGTACCATAGTCATGGGCGTTGTTCAGGTAAATTACTTGTAATTACGTCATTACACACATAAGGTACCTAAGTTATAATATTCGCCAAACAATCGAAAGGGTTCCGTGCACACACGGATCATTTGAAATCACGTCAAAGTATGGCGTGATTTAAACAGTAAACTTTAACTCAATAAACTTGTTATAAAGTTATACCTAGAATAAAACAAGAATATGCAAAAATTTACATTTTATTTTAAAATGTATATTCATTTTAAACAATTTGTTATGTTTTAAAATGATAACCCTTACTTCTGGGATTAATTACACAAATAAAATTTGAAACAAAATTATATGAACGATGAAGCCTCAACCTGAGAGTTGAACAAAGCATACAAGATTTTATCAACGATACGTCACTCGAACGGTAGGCTCAGTTGGAAGAGTACTCGGAAGGCGAAGGTCGCGGGTGCGAGTACCGCATCGTTCATAAAACTTTTGTTTTCAAAATTTATTTGTGTGATTAGTATTTATACATTTTGATTATGATTGGTTTATTCGAACGTTTAAAGTTCCCCACGTTTATTTGCAAGCTTTGCAAAGCTGCCTGACATTCGAAAAACTTAAAATTATCATTTTTATTGACAATCTTGTCATCGATAAGTATATTTTTTTATGGAAAATCATTCATCAAAATCAGCTCCATTCCACAGCTTTTAGTACGTGGAAGTAAGCGCCTTGAAAAGCGCACAGTGGAGGACAGCCACACATCCAGATGGTGGGGATGATATCCTAATTTATGGCGTGTCGTGCGAAGGTGGAATTCGGCGACAGGAATCAGGTGAAACAGCTCTTCGGAACACTCCCCGTGATCGATACGCAACCCTAAGTGAGCCAGCCGTTCACAGAGCACTGGGCCCCCGACAGTTCGAGCTACTCTGCGTTGCACACGGTCAAATAGATCTAGCTGATACTGGGGTGCGCCAGACCAGAAATGACAGCAATACTGCATGTGTGGCCGGACCTGCGCTTTGTAGAGCGCTAGAATGTGGGCCGGCTTGAAGTATTGCCGTGCTCTATTTATGACGCCAATTTGGCTTTGCCCTCCAGATGACCACGGAATTGGCAATCGCTCGAGATTTCGAGACCCAGTATTCCGATACTAGGCACAGCCTTGGGGCACTCCAGCGTTCACGGTCTTGGGGTTCGAGCAATAACTATCGACAACGACTTGTATGCTTCACCCAGTGAGGAAGCTGGAGGTCCACTTGTTTGCTACATACTGTACCAGACAGTCCATACGCGGAGTTTGTTGGAAGTAGAAGTGCGCAAAATAGATATGGATAATTGGAAAAAGAAGATACATTTATATTTAACCATCATTCATTGAAAAATGAAGAAATGGAAGCAGAAGATGCAGAGTTTATTAGTTCTATAATTTCACAGCTTCGCAACACATCCTCGCACCACACATTTTCCTCGCACAGCTTTGGTGGAAACCTTCACACATTTTCACATCACAGCTAGACATCCTGGCACGACATATTTCCCTCGAACATCTCTGGTGGAAACGCAGCCTTACTGCCAGGCCTTCCCCCTTGCTTTCGATTGCCGCCGCTGACCATGGCGAAAACCGTACTGTCGGTTCTTCTAGGTATACTAAGAGCTTGCGGTTAATTATGCTTTCCATTATTTTGGAGAGCAGGGAGGTAATAGCAATAGGCCGGATCCGAAATGTCTCCTTTATTTTGGATGGGATGGACAAGGGCTGACTTCCATTCCACTTCCAGGGACTACACCTTTTGAATAAGAGTGCCGGAATAAACGCGTTAGCACCAGCGTCAACTCAGGGGCACACCTTCCCATTACGATAATAATCTAAGTGATATGAGTTTTTTTTTCAGTGCTAATTCCGCTTTCTTTTGTCTTTCACCAATTCGACACGTGTTTCGCCCCAAACCAGAACCAACCAAAAAACCAGACTCAATAGGAAGATAAATATAATACATGCATTTAAGACAGACGACAGTAGAAATCGTAAAAGAAAGGCCTTTGTAATGAGGCACACAGAAAGAAGAGACATTTAGTAACTAGTTTAAATAATAGTTTTTCTTTATTGATAAAATTTATTTGATGTTGTGTTTTGTGGCCTAGCGATGGCCCGTTGTGAATATCCAAATGATGCTGACAAATGTAGCTTTGCCACGTTGATGGTAGTTTTGTCAAACTTGAGTAGTGCCCATAAAATAATTTCCAGATTTAGTTGTTCGTACATTTCAAAGTCATGAAAATCATAAAATATTAAAAATTATATATTCTCCGCAGGTGGTAACCAGTTTTGTAACCCCGCTAGTAGTGGACAGACTCGGCAGGAAACTCCTCATGTGGACGACCTCACTTGGACTCACTTTGTTTTTGGTAAATTGCCTATAAAACCTTTTTATTATATTTTATACATCTTTATCTACATAATCTGAGTAAAATATCTATGTTTAAGATCTGGTATTGAGAAAAGGTGTTAGTTAGTATGAGTAAATATTTAAAAAAAATCTTAATTTCAGGGTTTCATAGGAGTATACGCTCTTCTGGACTCGTATTTCAAGTACAACGTGGCACCTTATGCCTTCATTCCCCTGTTATGTTTGATTGTGTACATGATACTGTTTACTCTTGGTAAGTTTTGTGCCTAACGAAATACCTATTATACAGATTTCGACCTAAAAGAAAAGATGGTTAAAACTTAGTATCCCGTAGTACCAACTGGGGAAGTGATACTACTCCAATTACAAGATACTACTCCTATGTAACACCTACAAGGTAATGCACCGTTCCAGAGAAAAAGCATTATATACCTCAAATTATGATAGTTTGAAGGGTTGGGAAGGTTCATTCTCCCCTCCCTAATTTGTAAATGGTGAGGAAAGAAACGGAAAGGGGGGAAACGCCTACAATTCGGTTCGTTGTTTTAACTGTTCTAACATAACCTAACCAATTTTTAAAAATTGTAATTGATAGAACTTCTCTCCTGTGCTACTACTCTTATAACAAGGTTATGCAGTTTTCAAGCAAATAACGAAAAATATTCATACCACAAAACGGGTAAAATACGTAAATAAAACACTACTTGAGCAGTAGCATTAAAATCGTGGACTAAAGCTATTTCAACTACAATATTTTTACCTCCTAATTTGTGCTACGGGATACTAAATCCAACTCGAAGAGATAGTGACAGGCTTTGAGAAGGAAATTTTAAGTTGATTTATGTGGAGAGGATGAGGGAAAGTAAAATGATTTCATTCTTTATAATATTTAACTTTTAACACTAAAAATATCAAATTTAAATAAACATTTAAAACAAGGTGAGTATGTAATTAAACATCTATACTTACATATAAATAAAATTGGAGTGTCTGTTTGTAATATTGAAATAACCGTTTTTTACTACATGTATATGAATATATATACGGTACATACACCAAAACAACATTTTTTACAATTTTGTCTGTCTGTCTGTTTGTTCCGTCTAATCTCTGAAATGGCTGGACTGATTTTGACGGGACTTTTTAGTGGCAGATAGCTGATGTAATAACGAGTAACTTAGGCTTCGTTTATTTTAGAAAAATAAAGTAATGTTGCAATGTCCAAGAAACGGTCTAACTATAAAAATAATTTATATGGCAAAACAACGTTTGCCGGGTCAGCTAGTTAGAAATATATTTAGTGAGACCAATTAATTACTCATTAACCATTACATAATTAATATACTACCTAAGTATTGACTGTCAAATTTTTATGTTTAATGGTACTTTCGTTGGTTATTTTGTTTGCTTACATAATATATTGAACTAAATTTATCGAGTATTATAAAAATAACATTTTTCACTGTGCCTTCCTTATGTACGACTAACGGCCTTTCGCAATATACTATCTACAGATAGAGATAAATTACTACTGTCAGTAATTTGCTGTCAATAATCTGAAGCTGTCCCAATATACCCGATAAGTCATTCTTATCGCCATTGGGACGTGAATTGCAATTTCCATTCAAACTTCTATCGCTGGTAAGCTATACGTCCTCCCATTGACAGACAGCGTGTACGGATAAGGTGAGTTACCGTCTATAAGTTTATTGGGACAGAAAAGTCAACGATAGTTACGACTTTTATCACAAGTAGGCTACAACCGGAGATAGACTGAATATTGGGAACGGCTGTTAGAGTGCACTTGCACACCATAATTATAATAACATCTTCTCAGTGCGGCCGATATTAATACCATCTTTGTGCTGCAGAAGAGGGCTATTCGCGCGATTTATAACCAAGGTCCTAGAGAATCATTAAGAGAAAAATTTAAAGAAATAAACATTTTGACTGTTGCTTCTCAATACATTTTTGATAATGTTCTGTATGTTCATAAGCACATTGAGGAATTCTCTAGAAACTGTGACATTCAATGTTAACACGAGGAACAAACATAAACTTGTAATGCCTACTACTCGGTTGGGTCGAGTTAGTCTTTTGTTGGGCGATGTATATGCTTCTACAATATGATCCCAGAAAATGTACAAAACAAATGTGTAAAAAGAAATTTAAAAGAATTATTAAAAAACGTTTGTGTGGGAAAGGTTATTTAGCATAAACGATTTTCTTAATGACACCACGGACTGGGAATAAAGCGAACACCCTCAGGCTCTTTAATTATAAATGTTTATTATACGATATCACATTGTAATCCATATTTTATATAAAAAAAAAAGCCCGCTGAGTTTTTTGCGCCCATTCTTCTCAGGTCTGAGGTAGTCTCTTTTGAATGTTAATTAAATTTTAATACAATATTTGTGCTGCAGAAGAGGGCTATTCGCGCTATTTATAACCTAGGTCCTAGATAATCATTGAGAGCAAAATTCAAAGAAATTAACATCTTGACTGTTGCTTCTCAATATATTCTTGATAATGTAATATATGTTCATAGGCACATAAGTGAATTTGCCAGAAACTGTCATAACCATAATGTTAACACCAGGAACAGACATAAACTGATGATGCCTACTACTCGGCTAAGTCGAGTTAGTAAGTCTTTTGTGGGGCGATGTATATGCTTTTACAACAAGATCCCAGAAAATGTTCAAAACAAAGGTGTTACGTTATTCAAAAGAATTGTTAAAAAACGTTTGTGTGGTAAAGTTTACTATAACATAAATGACTTTCTTAATGATACCACAGATTGGGAATGGAGCGACCGCCCTCAGGCTATTAAATAATAAGTTTAATTGTACAATGTTACTTTGTAAATGTTACTTTAATTGTAAAACATATTTTTGATGAAAAAAAAAGCCCGCTGAGTTTGTTGCGCCCATTCTTCTCAGGCCTGAGGCATTCACTTTGGAATGGGTGGTAGTTTTTTTTGACTTTCAATAAGTGATTTCACATCCTATTTTGAATAAAAATATTTGAATTTGAATGGGTTGAATGAATGAACGTTCAGTAAGTGATTTTAAATCCTATTTTGAATAAAATTATTTGAATTTGAATTTGAATCTACGAGGGGCACACTGAAATGATCGGGAATAAGAAAAACCACATGCACGATATAGATAAATTGTATTTTATTGTTTTTCGAAGTATTCTCCGTTCAACTTAATGCACTTTTCCATTCGTGCAAACCAATCATTAAAACAGTAATTCCAGTCTGAAGTTGATATTGACAAAATGGCTGATTTTTACGCTTCCACAGCTGCTTCGGGGTCTTCAAACCGTTGACCGCGTAATAAATCTTTCATTCTAGCGAATGTAAAGAAATCGTTGAGCTCAGGTCAGGACTGTAAGGAGATGGCCCATCAACTCAACGTTTACCTGCTTCAAAAAATCATTTGTCTCCGAGCCGTATGGGAGCTCGCATTTTCGTGATGTAAGATGATGCGACGTTTCGGGTTATTTTTTCGGAGTTCGGCTATCATTTCTGGCAAACAAACCGTGATATACTCAGCGGTAGCCGTTCTCCGATCCTGTAAGGGAATTGTAGCAACATGCCCCTTTTTCGAGACAAACGTAGCGAACATTTTCTTTGACACGCTGCGGGAGCGAACCACTTTCGTTGGGTAGACCTCGTCTTCGAAGACCCAAACTTCTGACTGATGTTTTCTTTCAGGAATAAGCCATTTCTTTGTATGAATAAGCCATGATTAGTGACATAAGACAATATTATAAACGGCATTTGACTTCCCTCCGTTGAAGCGTTGCAGAGTATTCCAGCACCAATCTACACGAGCCGCCTTTTGCTCTTCGGACAAATTGTGGGGTACCCATCGGGAAATTAGCTTTCTTACACAAAGTTCATTATGTAATATCGACTGAATTGCACTCAATCCGATACTGATAACAGCCTGAATCTGCTCCTATGTCACATGACGGTCAAGTAATACAATAGTTCACACAGCTGCGATGATTTCAGTCGTGACCGCTGTTATTGGTCGACCTGCAGAAGAAACAGTGCTGAGCGACACACGACCGCGTCGGAACTCGGCATACCAGCGGTATATTGTCGTTTGACTCGGTGCTTCAACATCATAAATGGAAACAAGTTCGCTGAGACATTGATCTTGAGATAAGCCGCGACGAAAATTGTGATAAATTATGGCACGGAAATGTTCACGCTTGGTTCACGCGTGAGCTCCATTTCTGTCAACGACGTGTCAACTTTAAACCAACATAGTTTTTGATTTTGAACTTTTTTTTTAATTTATTTAATTTAATGTCATTAAGGTTCTAAGAGGCCAGTATTCAAATTCTAAAAAAGGTTTTATTGTAACTCAATCGGAAATATTCTATTCCCGATCATTTCAGTGTGCCCCTCGTATTGGGCATCTAGATTTTGACATTGGTGGGATATATTAGCGAACCTATTTTGTGTTGCATATAAGGGAGTTTTACATACTAATTTTCAGGCGTTGGTCCAGTTCCATGGATTCTGGTAGCAGAAATGTTCCCAGTTCGCACCAAGTGCATGGCGAGTGGTATCGCTTCCTTTTGTTGCTGGCTGGCAGGCTTTGTGTGGACGCGGTGAGTATCCTATCCATTTAAAACAGTTTTTTAAATAGGACTTGAATAGGAATGGATCATGGACTTCTCTTTACCAGAGGAATTACAACAATCACCGGCTTTTATAAAGAATTTACGCATACGCTTACGGAAAATATTAGGACCTTGTAAAATTATTTGAGCTGATTTAACGTCAATTTAAAATATCAGGTCAACATCATCCATATGACAATTAAAGGAAAATGACTTGATGGTATGAGATCACCCCACCTATATTGCACTATCGATGAATTAGGATTTTAATTTCGAGCACTGGGTGAGATACTAAGGCGGTGTACATGTGCAAACTAAACATTATGGCGCTTACATTTTTTTATAAACGTTGGTTCGAGGACATCGCCCTCAGCTAGAAGACGTCCACTACTGGACAAAAGGCTCCCCCAAAGAACACCACGACGATCGGTCCTACTCTGCCCTCATCCAACGTATTCGGGCAATCTTGTCCAGATCGTCGGTCGGTTGTAGGGGCCTACCAACACTGCATCTTCCGGTACGTGGTCGCCATTCAAGGACTTTTCTGCCCCACCAGACATCTGTCCGTCGAACTACGAGCCCTGCCCACTGCCACTTCAATTTCGCAATCATTTGAGCTATGTCGATGACCTTTGGACATCGCCCCATAGAAATTTATTTCTCAACCATACTTTTAAATTGCTGAGAGAGATACTTTAGGGCCGTTTTTTTAATACTATATTTAGTGTCTATCGTGTCTTGTGATACAAATATTAAAACGAGACATACATATATGCAAACATTTTTGCACTACCCGCATTAATACCGAAAATACCCACAGATATACTTACAACAGCGTCCTAAGCCCATGTTAATTAGTTATCAAGAAGAATTAACTCTTCGACGGCTATAGGTATTTATGGTGAAAAATACGGTAATGCCTGATCAACATAGTTCTGAAATAGTTTTAAAATATTGGCGTGGACATTTGGAAAGAATGCGAAAGATTGTGCCTTCCTGGGTCAAACTAGTGGAAGAAAAGTTGTAGGACGTTGGAATTTGACGCTGGGCCGAGGTAATCCTTAATAGCTTACGCATGGCTTACCTACCTTAGTAAGCCAAGATCAACTTTTGATTGCTATAGCCAAGTAAAGCACTTATTTAATGTTTACAGATTTTTCCGTGACGTAGCGGCATCTTACGGAATTTACACTGCGTTTTGGATACTAGCTATATGCTGCGGGTTCGGATTCATATTCTCAATAAGTCCACTTTTACCCGAAACCAAGGGGAAGACCTTCGATGAAATACAGGAAATGTTGAACAAAGGGTTAGTACTTAAAATTTACATTAGATTAGAAAATATCCAATTATCATTTATACACAAAGTATTCGATTTGGAAAACTACTATTAAATAAATCATTATATTAATCTGTAATCTGCATAATCCTCGCGCGATAAGTTGGGGACTGACCGGCATCTTAGTGACGTCAGTGATATATGAACTCATCAGGAATATTTTTGAGGCCTGGGAGGAATCACAGAATGCACTTGGTATCTTCTGTGATTTATCTAAAGCTTTTGATTGTGTTCAGCATTCAACGCTGGTCAGGAAGCTATGCCACTATGGTATAAGAGGACCTGCACTCGATCTTCTGATCTCATATTTAAATAATAGGATTCAGAGTGTCGAGGTGAATGGCAGGAGATCTCCTGGGACTCCTCTCGGTATGGGGGTACCACATGGGTCTATTCTTGGACCCTTCCTCTTCCTAATTTATATAAATGATCTACCTAACCTTGTAGAAAAAAAACACAAGGTGGTATTGCTTGCGGATGACACTTCACTTATATTCAAAGTGAAACGAAGCCAAGTTTTGTATGACGAAGTAAACAATGCTCTATCTGACATCGTGTACTGGTTTAGCGCCAATAACTTATTGTTAAATAATCATAAAACCAAATATATTAAATTCACCGCGCCAAATGTCAAAAATGTAGATGCGAATATTTTATTAAATGGAGAGGTGGTAAAACCAGTGGAATCTGCTATATTTCTTGGCATTACTCTTGATTCCAAATTGCAGTGGGGCTCCCATATTGAAGGATTGGCGAATAGGCTTAGTTCTGCAGCATATGCGGTTAAGAAAATTAGACGGTTAACTGACATAGATACGGCGAGATTAGTATACTTTAGTTATTTTCATAGTATTATGTCCTATGGTATATTGTTATGGGGCAGTGCGGCCGATATTTATCCTATCTTTGTGCTGCAGAAGAGGGCTATTCGCGCTATTTATAACCTAGGTCCTAAAGAATCATTAAGAGAAAAATTTAAAGAAATAAACATTTTGACTGTTGCTTCTCAATACATTTTCGATAATGTTTTGTATGTTCATAAGCACATTGAGGAATTTTCTAGAAACTGTGACATTCATAATGTTAACACGAGGAACAAACATAAACTTGTTATGCCTACTACTCGGTTGGGTCGAGTTAGTAAGTTTTTTGATGGGCGATGTATATGCTTCTACAATATGATCCCAGAAAATGTACAAAACAAATGTGTTACGAAATTTAAAAGAATTGTTAAAAAAACGTTTGTGTGGGAAAGGTTATTATAGCATAAACAGTTTTTTTTATGACACCACGGACTGGGAATAAAGCGAACACCCTCAGGCTCTTTAATTATAAATGTTTATTGTACGATATTACATTGTAATCCATATTTTATATTAAAAAAAAACCCGCGGAGTTTCTTGCGCACATTCTTCTCAGGTCTGAGGCAGTCTCTTTTGAATGGGTGGTAGATTTTGACGTTCAATAAGTGATTTTAAATCCTATTTTGAATAAAAATATTTGAATTTGATCATAACCAAGTGCTACTTTTGAGAATAGAAAGTTCAAAATAAAAAGGAGTGTCTATCTTACCTTTGTCACTACAGAATTACATGACACGAAGAAATAATTTTAAGCTTGGAAGTAACTTTTTATTTCGTTCATTAATAAGACAGTAAAAGTGCGTCAGCTTAAGACATTACTTACCAAATGCCCCTCACCAAATCTCACATTTTATTTAAAGAACATGTCCTTAATATATATTCTCTTATTTCAGGTCAAAGGAGGTTAAACCAGTAGATGTCTAGAAATAGAGAATATTTCTAGGTATATTATATTGTATATAGTCAATGAAATTGTTTTAATTAACACACCTTATGAATCTTAATGTTCTTGAATCTTAAGAAAGAAAAGATTTTTTTTAAAACTTTTTATTTCGATTTTCATAGAGCACACTGTAAACATTAATATTCAATAAATTCACCATAAAATAAAACAACAAACTGATAGAATACTTTATAATAATATATTAAAACATAATAATAAGAATAAATCTTACATACAACAATTTACCTCTGGAATTGCAACGGACAGATTCTCAAGCCGAGAACATCTTTACCAATCTCTGCGACACCACAGACCGTACAAAGCTTTCCTCTATGTTCTGGCATGAAACTCGCTCCACAAAGCGAGCACTTTTCTTCAGGCTTCCCTCTATATATTGGTTTATAGCTAATTCCACATATGCTGAACGGATTATGCTCATCATACAACAGCTGGTGTTCATCGGTTGGTGTTTTCTCACAAGCCTGGAGTATTTTTCTTGCTTGCTGAGCCACTTCTGGCCGTGGGCCAAGTTCGAGTAATCTTCTCGCGAATGATGCAGCAGTTCTGTAGTTCTTGAGCTTGTAGAACATGTTGAGGGCTGTCCTCAGTGTTAGTATCTGGTGAACTGGTTGCAGTTTACAATGGGTGAAGTAGGCTGCCATTTCGCAGGTACGTTTCTGCTCGTCAAGTGTGTTTTTGGGCATACCTGTAACAAATACAAAGAGGTGAAAAGGAGAATCACGATGGCCAGAGATGCTATATATCAAATAAACAATATCTGCAAGAAAAGAGAAATTGGTATATTTTTTTTTTACTTTCATCAGTGTCATGTCCGTGACCTACATTAATAAAGTGATTTTGATTTGATATGAAAACTAAGTCTAGACTGGTTTTAGAGAAAAGATCAGGCGGCCGTTCTCCTACAAGATGGACCGACCAAATTAAAGATTCGGCATCTAAATTCACCAGGGTTGTTAGAGACGCGCTGGACGGATTCCGGTGGAGGTAGATCATCCGATCCAGATGCAAACATAATGCTGACCACGATCCTCAGACACGAGGGTCCGAGCACAGTAACAAAATAACTCATTTATTTAAAAAAAAATAACTAATTGAATAGATGCTGCATGTATTTATTGCCCTTAAAAAGGAAGGGATCGTTTTTCCAATGAATACCACATATTATGCTATAGATTAAAGGGAAGTCTATTGTAGACTTAGGTAAAGAAATTAAATTGATCCTGCTTCTTAAGACATGTCTGTTTTGCTAAGTTACAAGTCACCTATAACCATGCTAAAAATAAATTTGCGAAATTGCGTTATTTAATCTGTATTTTTTGGTTCAAATTGCCATCTTAATACGCACTTTGAAGTATTTTTTATGACTATAAAGGACGCAATGAGGTAGACGTTCAGCTGACGGAAATTGATACGTCCTGCCCATAACGATGCAGTGTCGCTCAGGATTATTGAAAAACGCACAAATTGTGATCGGCACTACAATTTACATTTTATTTTTTCATTTCATTTCATTCATTAAAAATTCAATTTGAATAATTAATCCCAGAACTGAGGATCACTTTACTCAGTCAGTCAATGTACCTAATTCATATAAAGTGGTCATGAACGAAAGCCACCTAGTTAATTTATTGATTTCATAACTGAAGTCAATTGATAATACCTACAATTCTAATCATGATAGTTCAATTAGAGACCGAATGAGTTTGTACCTTTTCTAGCAGTCTCCATCTGCAATCCAAGAGTATATTCCCTGGCGATGGCCAGTAGTTGTTGAGCCTCCGCGAGCTCCTGTTTGTTATCCACCAGCAGCAATGGCACCAGGCGAGAGATCCTCTGTAGCTTCTCAATGGCCTCCGTGAATTTACCAACCGTGGTCAGCTGATAGCATTGCTGCAGTTGTGTGACCAGGTCGTTTAGCTTCACAGCTGGAAACATTTTTTTTTAAATCATACAAATTAAATTTGTAACCAAAATTTTTTAACCAACCGTTCGTATGACGCATGGTTCGTAAATCTTGGTATGCCTTGTTCACTCTCAGATGTAATTAGTCCCACAAGTCAGGGATATCACTTTAAAAATAAAAAAATTGTTTACATTATAATATCATTTAAATAAAACACTTTTTAAAGGATTAAAACGCCTGTAATTGTAACTGTGTTTTTACATTAGTTTTTGCGTAAAATTCATATTTTTATTATTATTATTCTTTTAAGCCGACGTTTAGTGACCTTTCCAGAGCACGTCTTCAGGGGGACAGCGGTTAACTTTACGCAAAAGGTAATGTAAAAAGACAGTCTTTTTACAAAACATGTTTTTCTGTCACACGAAAACACGGCGCAGCGGACGCGGCTTACAACGCATTTTCATGTATGTTGTGAAAATATACAAGTTACACATATTATTTGGTAATAATATATAATATGTATATGTATAAATACTCACTGATAACTGGCAGCAGGTCATTACCGCTGGCCTCCTTCCAGTTCCTGTGCAGGTGTGCGGAGAGCGGCGGTAATGACGGCAGCGCTGCAAACATGACCCTGCTCTGGCCGTACATGGAACACATGCATTCTAACATGGGCTCGAAGTTCACGATGCCAACTTGCTCGTTCAGTAATCTGGAATTGTTACAGATTAAATATTATACTCAAGAACACTTCTTATATAATATATAGAATTTAATAGTCAAGTGTGACCAAGCGTTTATTCCGGAACTATTAGAGATATCAAAAACTTTTAAAAATCAAATGAGAAGTATCCAACATTTTGATATTTAAAACTTCCATTCATTTAGTATGAGATTAGTAGAAAGTTCATTGTATCGCACAAGGACCTCACTTTGAATACATTTTTTTTTTTATTATTAATAAAACTTATTTAAAACACAGTTTTATTACTTTGTTAGGTTTACTAAATAGTGTCCTCTAATATCAGTACTAAGCTAAAATAACCTTTTAAAATATGTAAGGAAACTAAAATATATCTTGCTATTTCCATACTAAATGTATGAGAGTGTTTAATATTAAAATATTAGACATTTGATTAAAAAAAAGATATTGATGTCATTTTACAGCTTTACTTATAAACGCACTCTAAGTTTAAAATTACTTCTCGCTGTCATGTAATTCTGTAGTAACAAAGGTAAGATTATCGCGTAGTAAGTACGTCGCGTTCGTACGGCGTCAACGCCCGAATCGACGCACGCACAGATATACCAGTGGGAGGCTCCTTTGCCCAGGATGCCCGCTAGATTGTAGGTACCACAACGGCGCCTATTTCTGCCGTGAAGCAGTAATGTGTTCGCATTATTGTGTTTCGGTCTGACGGGCACCGTAGCTAGTGAAATTACTGGGCAAACGAGACTTAACATCTTATGTCTCAAGGAGACGAGCGCAATCGTGGCGCTGATTAGAATTTTTGGGATTTTCAAGAATCCTCAGTGGTTCTACATTGGAATGGGCAAGGCTTATCAATTACCGTCAGGTGAACGTCCTGCTCGTCTCGTCCTTTATTGTCATAAAAAAAAATATATGCATTGCCGCTAAGCAATCTAGGGGAGACAGAACTATTGGCATGCCACGCCAAACGCCGCCGAGACTGATGGCTGTCCGAGTTGAATTGGCTGCGCTCCGCGTCGTAAATCTTTTGTATGTACAAACCCTAGCGCTCCACCCAGATGTAGGTATAAATTCAAGGAAACCGCTGAGTTTCGCTACTGTTCTATTACTTGTATTGTGGCAGCACTGAGCGAGGAAATTTTTCAATGATTTCCTATTTTTGTGGGATAATTTGTTCACAATGTTTTTTTCTTTGTCATGTTTTTAATTTAGAAGGTTTTCCCATAATCGCCACGCTTGGCAGGCGGGTTGGCGATCGCAGTTGATAGTGATGCTATATAGGAAGGATGCTGCAGCCATCCTCCGGTCTATGTATACAGAGATAATATATATAGAGATGGGATGATGCTATTCTGGTGTGACAACACAAACACAAGTCACGCATCGTCATGGCGATCTTTGGGGGAGGCTTTTGTCTGCCTTTGATGTTTGTTATGTGACTCATAAATATGTTGAGTAATAATAATTATTAGTTATTACCTGAAAGCTATCTCGAACTGTCCGGTGGTGACATAGTCGTGGGCTGTCTTCAGTTTCCCGCTCACAGCCAGACTGGTGCCTCGCGTGGGCGCCACAAAGTACTGTCCACTCTCTTCCCCGCCGTCTATGTCAGCTGTTAAGAATTATTTACATAAAGATATTAACCGAGTGAACTGTTACATTTTTAAACAATCAGGGAAAACAGGCAGGGAATCATACTATTCCTAAAATGTTATGTAAAAAAGTTACAATAATGTAAACATCTCAGCTAATATTGTTTTGCAACACTTGCTATTAATAAAAAAGAAACAAATTTAGCCAAAATGAAGTCGAGGTAGCCTTACCAGGTATCGGTGCCAGCTCCTCAGGCAGATCCAAGTCTTCATCACCGACGTCCCAACCTCCGTCATTACACGCATCTTCCTGCACCTCCATTTCACCATCCTCGGTCTGTTAGACATCCAGCAATCAGTTCCGAAAATAAGCTCAGATTCAAAATGGCGTCCATTTACATAACTTTTAATATTTTACGAAGAGCAACAGTAACTGCGCTTACGATTTTATTATAAATAGATAAATTTAAAATACAAAACCGTAAAAAGTAGCAGTCATTGTGGCAAATGTCGATGTCATTTGTTGTCCAAGGCCAAAATTACCTTGACAACGGGTTCTTCATCATCACCCCAGGCGCCGGCGGCTTCTAATGGCTCATCACCAACGGCGTCTGCTCCAACACCTCCTACCACGGCTGTAGCTCCCGCCGCACGTGATGCACTTGCGACTTCAAACAGACTCCTATAAAACAAGTATTACATATATATTTAGAGTTCCGTCATAGTATAATAATATATATAGTAGGACAACCAAAGTAACCGACATACTCCAAACGATTGCGAAACTGAAGTGGCAGTGGACAGGGCACATAGTTCGACGGACAAATGGGAGACCGTTGGGGCAGTAAAGTCCTCGAATGGCGACCACGTACCGGAAGACGCAGTGTTGGTAGCCCCCCACAAGATGGACCGACGATCTGGTCAAGATCGCTGGAATACGTTGTGTGAGGGCAGCGCAGGACCGATCGTCGTGGAAATCTTTGGGGGAGGCCTTTGTCCAGCAGTGGACGTCTACCGGCTGAATATGATGATAATAAAATACTCCGCCTGGTATTCTCTTCCTACGATGGCCTAAGCCTACGCCACGATAAGTACCATTGATTGTCCTTTTCAGTAAATTTAGATACCGAAACGTTTGAGTATACCTTATGTGATAGAAGACCTTATTGCATAAACAAATGTTACTGGCAGCTTAGAATCGAGACATAATACTAAATGCTGTAAATTATGGATAATATATTGTGCTTAGAGAAAATATAAACAATTAAAAAAAAAGTAATTTGTTTTATCTTGGTAAAGCCCTCCTGTAAGTTAATTATATAACCACAGAGTCCCGGACCATTGCAGTACCTTCTCATTAGGTTGAATAAAATAAAATAAATTACTAACTAGAACAAAAAATTTGTAACATGTGATTCATCTATTTAGATTGAAATTAATTAAGTTATTGAATTATTACTTCATAATTGCTTTATTAAGTTATAAAAAAATATTATGCTAAATTTGGGTAATTTTGGGTAAATCAATCACAATGGCAACCCATCGCATTGACAAGTGTCATACTGACAGCTCGCTATTGTCGTGTCGCTCAGATCTATAGCGTTGTTTCAATCGAAAATAGTTTGAGAATAGTCATCGCAACTGATGACGTATTCTATTCGGCCAATCAAGTACCCAGCTGTCACGGGAAGAGAATACCAGGCACTTATTGGTGTAAAGAATATGCAAATTACATATATTGTTGAATTTCTTTGACTATGCGGTCAGATTGACCTGAAGGGATATAAGGTCTGTCTCTACTATAAACATACTTGGAAACAGCCAACAGCGGCCAGTTGGTCTGCGAACTCTGCACCGGAAGTGGTGGTCTCAGGAACACAGCATTTGGGTTCGCTTCCGGGACGGGTAACCCAGCTGTCTCCAACGCTGCCTTGAGTTGTTCAGCCTCTTCAAACTGCTTGTGATTGACGGCCGTCAGATAGGCAAGAGATATCTGGAATAATATTGCTTAATTAAAATATTTTGGAAGTGATAACTTCTTTAGCCGCGTTGGGTACTTTTTGTTAGGGGAAAATCGTATCGGTTTTCGTCACCGACATGCTCATGACTGGCGCACGCGATAAATAAATAATTAAAAACATAAATACATATAGTATTTATTATCTGTGTTTTATTAATTATATCACTTTTTGGATGGTTGATATCTCGTGAGTTCGCGTAACCGAAATGCTTATATCAAAATAACTGTAGCTATACCGCTGACATATTGTGCAACTAAGTGTAATTTAAGTGTAAATTTAAATATTAAGTGTACTTAGTGAAACTGTTTAAGGAGACATCCTTGTGTCCATATTTCTATTTTTACTTTATCTACTTTATGTTTAAGGATGTATCTGTATTTGTTTCCAAATAAATAAATAAATAACATTAGTGCTGTGTATAAAAATATTATGTATCTAGTTATATATCCTATCCCATAGTGCAACAGAGCCTTAAGCTCTCACGTTGCGGTAGAGCCTAACGCAGCACTTCTCTTATTGGTCGGCCCTTTCGGGCGACTTGTTATTGTAACAGTAGTTGGTAAGATAGTTTTAAGTTACATTCTGCATTTATATTTTAGTTATTAAGATCAGTCTTGCATCAATCTCTGTAAGCTCGGGTCGTAAATAATAAACTCTTATTTCGATTCTAAAATATTAATTTTAATTTCTATTTTTAAAAACCCAATCGCTCGCTCCCGTAATCTAACTGTGTACTGTGCAATGTTGAAATAGTGTTTTTGTTTGATTCATGTATTATTAAAAATAAGTTTTAAAAATAAATTATTGAAATTAATAATTTTATTGTTTTTAAACATTATGAAATTTCAAATTTTAGTACTAAAAGTTTTATGTTTTCATTTATATTGGCAGTCTCTACTACTGCCACATCTTTTAAATGTTTATGGGTATTATGGCGGCAATACCAACATTTGTTTTGCTTATCATGTTTGTTGTCATGTTGGCTGTCAGTTTTGCAGAAGAATTTGCCACTTGCTGCACTCGACAAATGATCGCTGTACGTGTAACATCATTAACACATGCACTTAATGCTTAGCCCATCGAGGTAATTAAAAAAAATGATTGTTTTTTTATTTCCGAAACTATATTTTTTTTATAACATGCTAGAACAAAGTTCTTCTATTTCATTGGTCTTTGATGCATATACTTAAATGTTTCATACTTCAATATAAAATTACATTTAACCTTTTAAATTTAGTGATTAAATTTGCACCACGTTAATATATTACACCTTGGCACCCTAAAACACTACCTGAATTGGTAGGGCATCATCAAATACAGACCTGGCCAGCATTCTTCAGCAGTCTGATCCTCTCGTTCACATCACCCAGCAACATAGCCCCCTGGAACTGCGCCGAGGTGTCCTTACGTATCTCCGCAATCTTCATCATTTTCCGCAGCTTCTCCAGGTTGCCAGTGATGAGGTACAGGAACGAGAGCTTGTCAAAGTTCTTCGTGCGCTGGTAACACATCTCCACTATCTGAAACAGGATTTAGTTTATGTCATTGTATGTATATACTTACGGTGTTGACATAGTTGATTACCTAAAATCTATAAAAAGTCAAAGGTTCTCAACGTGGGCGATAACGCCCCCTAGTGGGCGTTTAAGACTTTCGTGGGGCAGTAGACGACCCAGAGAATATTAGGGGGCATTGAGATGGCGCAGATGGGGCGTGGGAAGATTAAAAAATATAGTCTTAAAAGGCAAAAAAATACACGAAAATACTCTAGAAAAAACATATTCTCAAAGTGGGCGGTGAACAAAATAAGGTTGAGAAACTATGGTTCTAAACGATCTAACGAGCGTTTATTTTTGCTTGAACATTTTTGAGGATACAATTTTACTGAGCCTGTGTATATATATTTTTATATATGGTTTTTTTATAATTATTATTCACCTACAGCAAATAAAATCCACGAAATAATATATGTCGTTAATCACTCCACAACTTGGTCAATAATGACCCTATGATTATAATACTGAAACGTAAACGAAATATCGTGATGTTTGTTTATAATGGCAGGTCTGTCTCACTCCCCGTGTCACGATAGTGGGACTCACGGGCGCGCTTTTTATACTTACTACACCGATCCGACCAATAGCCGATAAAAAAACTGAGCTATTTTATACCCTTAATGCTATTATGTATCTTATATATGTCGCAGGGAAATGATAATAACAGAGATTTGGTCAATTCTCTAATTGATTTGATCAAATCACGGAATATGTTTAAAGAACAACACGATTTTATCATTTCTCTAAACAAATCTAGTGATTTGATCAAATACCAGGGTTGGTTCCGTGAAATGACAATGAGTGACGAGACTAGAAAAACTTAGGATGTATAAGCGAGCTACAGACTTCAAAGTCATACCCCGACTCGGTCAGGTTAGGTGGAAGCCTCCCCTTCGTGTTTTTTTTAATAATATGGGCTTCTACTTGGCCTTTAGATAAACTTTTATCTGTTTTGAGGTTATGTTACATTAATTTGATTTTAAAGAGAATGTTGCGTTACCTTTTCATGGGAGTGGGGGAGTTAGCCAGAGGACATCTCCCTCCCTCCCCCTTCTCCTCTCACCCCCCTCCACCTGCGACACGATACTAAATTCTTGCCAAATTATGTCTAACTCTTACCAAAAAAAACCTTTTAAATACCAAAGAAAAGACTTTTTGTCATTTTACGGAACCAACTCTGGCATTTGGTCAAAACACTAGATTTGTTTCGAGAAATGATATAACCGTGTTGTTATTTTAACATCCTCCGAGATTTGAGCAAATCACTGTTTATATCATATCCCTGCGACATATATGGACCAAATAAAACCCACCTGATGATTTCCAGTTGCTAGGGCTGCTTTGGCGAGCTGATCCCAAGCGTCAGGCTCGTCTATGCTCTTGGCTGCTTCGAGAGCCACCTCAATGTTGCCACACTGCAATGCCAATGACAGTCGAGTGCGGGGCTCTTTGACAAAGTGGAGGGCCACTTCTGGATAGCCTGGAGAGTGAAACGTAAGCATATTTTATCTGATATTTTGGGGTGAAGAAAGTGAAATACACAAATTAAATTTGAACACAAAATTTATGAACGATGCGGGACTCGAACCCGCGACCTCTCACGTACCGTGCGAGCGCTCTTCCAACTGAGTAAACCAAAATCTTGTCTTGTTATTTTGTTTTCAAATTTAATTTGTGTATTTAATCCCAGAAGTGAAAGTTATCACTTTAAAAAAAAACAAATTGTTTAAATTATATTAAAGTTTACACTTAATTTCTATAGTTTATATCCTACCTTTCTCCTGCAAATACGCAATGATGCTCTGTCCTACAAGCTTGGCGTTTCGAACCATGTGCAGCACTTGGTCGTACTGTCGAGTCACCAATGCTAACTTGAACCTACAAACACAATGCATTAAAATTTAAATTATTTTGACACGTCGGGTTTGCCATAATATTTCTCATAACATTATTATCCGCTGTTTGCATCGCAATTGTCTATTATTTTTGCTGTAAGTTTTGTTATGACAAACTGTAGTGCAGATAGTTTAATGTAGGAGATTCCTATAGACAACAGTGGGAGACTCCTTTGGACAGAATGCCGGCTAGATTATGGGTACCACAACGGCGCCTATTTCTGCCGTGAGTCAATAATGTATAAGCATTACTGTGTTTCGGTTAGAATGGCGCCGTAGCTAGTGAAATTACTGGGCAAATGAGACTTAAAATCCTATGTCTCAAGATGATGAGCGCAGTTGTAGTACCACTCAGAATTTTTGGGGTTTTCAAGAATCCTGAGCGGCACTGCATTTTAATGCCCTACCCGGGCGTATCAATTACCATCAGCTGAACGTCCTGCTCGTCTTGTCCCTTATTTTCATAAAAAAAAACAGATGCACTAGTATCTAATTGGCATCGACCACGTAGCCGAACGGTCTCATCTTCAAAGACATTGAGTCACCTCGAAGCTTTCTAAAGAGGAGATTTTTAATCTGTAGGAGGTGTTTACACCCGAGCCCGACATATGGGCCTCGCTTCGGGGTCTTCAATACGTAAATGTATTTTCCTCCTCTCGAAAAAAAAAATTATTGGCAGATCCAATGCCAACTAAGGCTCTCACGCCGGTTAGACCCGAATTCATATTATACGCACATTCACCAAACGTCTAACGGACCCATCTCTTAGCACCTATGCCAGGAAGTTCCTATATGATTAGCAGGGGTCTTCTAGCAATATAGGCTCTCCTCGGAACCTTAGGTATGTCTGTCAATTGTTTCGCCATAACTAATTTTCATTTTTAATATTATTTGTTTTTCAGTCACTTCATTAAGACACTCTTTGTTTATATTTTACTATATTTATTATTGAATGCTTCACATCAGCCAGGCGTTATCTGGCATCCTAAATTTTCGATTAGATTTTTTTATAAATACAACTTTAAATCAATATAAAAAAATATGTTATTACCTGTACTCAGTAGGATCGATGGTCAACACCTTCGGCCTGGCCTCCCGGTCTAGACACACCACTCTAGCCGCACCCTCGCTGGCAAGAACCTTCACAACATACACAGGGACATCCAGCGTACGTATGATGCCATAGTCTCTGAAAAAAGTACATAAAATTTTTAACATCTTTAAATTTGTATTGTAAGTAGCTAAAATACATAAAGCTTCATATAAGTTATTCAAAAAAATGAAGAGGAGCTTGATAAGGTAGAATGGGATTAAAAAAAAAATAACAAAAAAAACAACCGACTTCAAAAACACTATTTCTAAACAATAGATATAATATGCACTAAAAAGTATAAAAATAATTACGTATTTAATACAATCTAATTAATTAATCTAATTCTAGTTACGATTATTGTCATTTATGGAATCGGTCGGAGAGTTATCGAAATCGGTTCACACAAACGAAAGTTTTGACGTAACAAACATAAAAAAAATACCGACGAATTGAGAACCTCCTCCTTTTTTAAAGTCGGTTAAAAAAGGCACAAGTTGCATTAAAGAAATGGTCCATCAACATCTATCAAACTGATTTTGAAAAATATGACCATCGGAATATAGTCGAGAGTAAGCATCTACCAAAATAAAGCTATTATGATCCAACAAAGAAAAAAAAAATCTGGTTTGTATTCGCACATATGAACAGTATACCCCTCGCTAACACTAACCTCGCTGGTTGCGAGTGTCTTAATGTACGTAATAAGACTCGATTCTCGATCTGCGCATAAAAGTGCGCGTGCTAATTTCTGGCTGAATAAAAGTTTGGCAAGGGGTATAAAAAAACCAAAGTCCATACGTTACCACACAGATCATGTCACTTTTATATCAACTCTGATTGATTTGTCACCGATAAAACTTATTGAAACAGCAGCTAACACTCACCCATCCTTACAGCAGTACTTGATGTGATTGGCCGTGGTGTATATGAACACCGGCTGCGGCGTCGAGTCGTCGAAGGCACCCGACTTGACTCGAGCGCCCTCTGTTACCGAGCACAGTAGCTCCAACTTCTTGGTGCATATCGTGACGGTGTGCTTGCCCAGTAGCGCCACCAGAGACATGTCGCTATTCCATATTGCGTATCGGCATTTTGCTACTTTTACCTGCACCACAGAAAAAAAAATTACCAACCTAGTTTTATTTCTTGTTTTGCAGAAAAGTTTTTTTTTTGCCAACCGACGAGGTTCTTTTAAAACCGTGCCATTTTGTGTCTGTTTGTCAAAATTTGTACTCGAAATTATATAGAAAAAAAGAAAAAACCGTCTTCTAATAATGAGTGAATGAGATTAAACTTTGATAACTTCTTAAACACAATTTGGCATTCCATCCAGTACCTCTGGATAGGGCCATAGGCACTACCACCTTTGATTAGACTGGTCTCTTTCTGTGCAATGAGACTTACTAATACTAGTATGCATTAACCACAGGGTATTCCCAAAATATGAAGTAAAAGAAAGTTTAGTCCAAACTATGAAAGTGATGACTTCGCAATGAACACCAGACAATTGCAATTACATTTTCAGTTTTTAGAAAAAAGTCTCCAGCTTTATTGTTGATGGGATGGGCAGAAACTAAAATAGAGTTTAAGGGAGATAGAGTGTGAGTCTGTTACTTACACTGGCTATAGTCCTCTTTTGTTGCACATCTAACAACTGCACACAGTCAGGCTCTCGCAGCAACAACATACCGGTCCCTGCATACATTATCTCTTCACAGGTTGGTGTCGCTATCTTCTTTGATACTTCATTCTTAAGATTCTTTATTATTAACTGTAATAAAAATAGTTCGTTGTGACTATAGTAATATATACTTGACATACATGCAAACACCTCAATTTTTCCATAATCATTATATTAATCAAATATATATTTCCTTCATAAATAAACTCTTTTCTTTGTTAATATTTTACTATACGTATTTAATACACCTTGGGGAATGCCTTCATATTTATGTGAAAAATTAACCAAAATTAATTAATTTCTTAATGTCAGTATTTCATTAGATTTTTTCGTGAATTTGGGTCCACAAAGGACACCACGGGGATCTACGTTTTTGTGATAAAAACGGGGAGCTCATAATACGTAAGCGCTTTCTGCATTCAATAGCGAGGAACTAAAATGTTGGCTTGACTTCACCTTCTTTCCGGAATTTCGAAAAGAAAAGTAAAGTGAAGTAACATCGAGTGTTTACCTGTCTATTTGTTTTACATACTTTCATTTACGTTGTAATAAGGATATTTGTAATGTTTGCGAGTGGTCGGTACGAATTAAAATTAAAACTGAACAGAGTAATTATTAGATACTTTAATAAAAAAGAGAAAGGTTGTCTTTTTGAAACTTTTTCTCCCTACTTAATTAGAATTTTCTTTACCCGACTTTGTGTTGGTTTAACAAAGGAGAGATATGTTACAATTAATGCAAATATATTTATTTGTATGAAAATTTTGGAAACCTCTGATATACTACGTGTGAGGTGTGGATATTTCAAAAACTTAATTCAAGGAGGAAATTTTTACATAGTTGTATTTGCCGCATGCAATAGGCGTTATTGTGCGACTATTTTGCTGTAAAACATCCTGGGGACAAGCCCTTGGTTGCAAATAATTAATGGTCAATAAACGAACTTATGTTTCGGAAATCGAAATCACATTAGCATGTAGCAGGGATCGAACGGGCTAACAAACCGAGCCTTAGTGCTCCTTCGCTCTCCACTCACAGCCTTAAAAAACCTTAAAAGATTAGCCTGATAAACACTGTTCATTATTTTATTAAAGACAGAAAACAAAAACTAAAAAACGCAGACTTGGAAGACAAGAATACAAATTGGAGATGGGGTTAGACCCGGCGATGCAGCCATATTAAATGTGGTTGCAACAGACGGCTGTTGCATTTAGGGATGCAAAAAAAGAGCTCTTATAGGAAGTCTTCAAATTGGCCGGACCCTTAATTCCAAGAAAGACCATGGCAATATTAAAAAAAGAAGACATTATCTTGTACCTGATTGTTTTTCTCTAAGGCTGCAAATCTGTTCCGGGCCACCCAGACGGCGGAGGTGGCCTGTCCTCGTAGCGGCTCAGTGGTGGCCTCGGAGGTCTCGCGAGGTCCTTGGTACAGCTCGTAGGTGCAGGTCTCTCCCACACGCCAGCTCACCAAGATGCAATACTCCGCGTGATTCAGCGACATACTGATGCATTCAAATTAGAATTTATTATTCATTTTGAACATATTTTGTTAATTTCTAGTATTTAACGTGCAATATACAACTAGACTTACAATCACCGTCAACAAATGTTCTCAAGCAAAACTCTGCCTACGCGTCTATTAGGCAGAGTTTTATACAATTTCAACAATAATATCACGAAATAAGGTGTTAATTTGAATGAATGTTTTAATGTTACCTGTATTCATTAATGTGTTAATGTATACGCAATATATACCACGCCGCTCTGACATTGTTTGACGACTTTTAATAGGTGAATAGGAGTCTAGTTTTTTATAGCTCGTTTGCAATGGTTTGGGTACAAAAAGATTTCATATTTACTTTACTCATAAAGTAAGTTCGACTTTGAAGCCGTCTTTTAATTATATTCTATAACTTATAATTCGTTATATTGATTCCCGATCAGCAATCGAAATTAACTGGGAGCCCGACCAGAATTTTCAGTGTACAAAAATCTTGAATAAAACTTTTTTTTTATTTAAGAGGCGGAGAATGGGAGGTTTGGGGCATCTAGCATTGAGTGATCACCGCCGCCCAAACTCATTCGGCAAACCCGGAGAGGTCACAAAAGCGATTCCTAACTTTATACAGGTATTGACTAATTCTCTTACTCTGGCAGAGTCGGTATCGTCCAAGGGTAAAATCTGTTGAAGGATAGCTGTCATATACACTATGACACCGGTACTTTGTGCTAACACACTAATAGACTCACATATAATGATACAGCACTGGTCAAGTAATGCTCTTTGAAAAACAAATTTACCATACCTGTATGGTTGATGTCTTCCACCCCCTTTTATTTGCATCACAGGAGCGTCTTTATTCAACTGCATATCCAACTTACGTAGCTGTCTGAAAGGAAACATAGTTTTAATTTCACTTCACATTTTAAATCTTTAATTGAGAAGTTACTTACATTTGCTGGTTATCTTAAAAAATTTGGTAAACTTTGAAAATTGGTATTAATTACAAACATAATATCACTCATATCTCCATGGCTTTATCACCTAACTAGTTTTTTTTTTTACTTATTCGTGTAATGCGTTGAGTATTTTTGTTGCATCGATTTACATATATTGTAATTGAAATTATTTGTAAAACGATCAAGCTATACATGTTCATTTAAAAAAGTGGCAATGAATTTCTTATGATTAAAGCTCAACCTTTTCCAATGTGGTTGTAAATTTAAAAAGAATACATTTGAGGTTCACAAGTATCATTTCCTCGACCTACATGAATAAAGTGATTTGATTTGAAACATATTTCTTATATTCTTCGCCTTTTCATTCAAACTGTATTATTTTTTTGGTACCATACAACAATCCCCTTTCTACATCCCCAATGAGTTCTTCAAAAATCTAATGAAATCTCACCAAGAGTTGAGTGTAGGGTCAATTTAGTGACTAATTAATTATATTGTGATTGATCAATTAATTATAATGGATGCCCTTAGAGTACAAAATAGTGGGTAGATTACCTATCTTTTATGTAGAACAGCATATTATTATGCACAGCATATGCAGGTCTTTCTCTCTGTAGCTTAAACAAAATCATTCCAGCATCATGGCCGGCTGCGAATAAGTTTAACGTTGGATGTGCTGATAGGACCCAAT
This sequence comes from Leptidea sinapis, assembly GCF_905404315.1. Classification (NCBI taxonomy): domain Eukaryota; kingdom Metazoa; phylum Arthropoda; class Insecta; order Lepidoptera; family Pieridae; genus Leptidea; species Leptidea sinapis. The sequence continues at coordinate 6,811,180 of NC_066268.1, forward strand.
ACCTAAAACAAATTATATAACAAGTTATATATTATGCTGTGGTCAAAACTTAGGGCTTACTAATAAGTAGTTAACTACTGCTATTAATAAAATTTATTCAATTAGGCGTTATTTTGCGGAAATCCATAATTATCCAAATTTTGTGAGCTTTCTTGAGTGTTAATTTTGGCATAATTTCGCGAATCTCCCAAGGATGCCTCGTCTACAGGCGAAATATGTGTCGAATCGATAAAAGACAAATCTTAGCGGAATTTACACTCAAAAAAGATCACAATATTTGCTGTGATTAAAACTAATTATGTGTCTTTAAGTAGATTTTTCCCGGGTTTTACTTTTTTATTATAAGTTTTCAAATCATAATTTTTGAGGCTATAATCTACTTATTACTGCATGCTTATTTTTTTATTACGTTTTAAATGGCTAACTTTGTGAGTATAGTAAAACTACTTGAGGGAGGTCGAAAAAAATGGCGACGTAAATTTAGCGAAATTGAAAAAAAAAAACACCGAAATTTGTTGCTTTTTTGTTGCTAATTAGTTGCTAAAAATATTTTTTTTGCTCTAACCGATCGCAAAAAATCGGCAATAACGCTAACTTTACATTAAGATAGCGTGGGAATCACTGAATGTAGACTGATCAATCAAATAGGGGTCAATTTGTTGCTAATTTGTTGCTTAAAGATACTAAAAAGAAAAAAAAGAAAAAAGAAAAAATAAAAATTGATTTAGCATAACAGCTAACGATTTTGATGAAAACTGTGTATTACGTTGTAATAAGAGTGATAGCACTATAATCGTGGACCAAAGCTCTATCAACTACAATTCATTAAAATTGGTTAGGTTATGTTAGAATAGTTAAAACAACGCGAGCGTAGCGTGCCGCGGCAGCGGCCGGCGAGTGCCAGAACCAAATAGTAGGCGTTTCCGGATTGCCGATTTTTTGCGATCGGTTAGAGCAAAAAAAATATTTTTTTAGCAACTAATTAGCAACAAAAAGGAAACAAATTTCGGTGTTTTTTTTTTCAATTTCGCTAATTTTACGTCGCCATTTTTTCAGACCTACTTGAGGGTATTGATTTATCTGATCTAGAATCAAAAAAGGTATGACACAAATATCACAAGGTTAATAAATTAAAATGAGCTTTAGCAGAATTGCAGAGAATGAGTTGTCTATACACATAACCCAGCATTAAAATCTGTGAGTCAACAATAAATCCCCCTTATTTTTCCCACCTAACGGTAGGATTTTTTTTAAATGATTATGGGGCCAACTTATGTATATACTCACCTATAAAATTATAAAAATTGGACTACTCTGTGAAAAGTTATAATTGGGAGAACCTCCTCTGTTCTTTCGTCGGTTAAAGAGATAAAATTATTGGATGTCTTACCGCTCATGTTCCCTTCTAAAACTTTGCAGACAAGTCCGCTTGGTCATGTCCCAGACTCTAATAAACTTGTCCTCACTGTTAGATAGAATGAGCTCGTGTCGCGCATGGAAGAGAGCACACGAGACATTGTTGTAGTGACCTCGACATGTGTCCACTTCCCATGCCTGTGAATATTATTCAAATTTAAATATTTTTATTCAAAATAGGATGTGACCACCCATTCCGAAACGAATGCCTCAGACCTAAGAAGAATGGGCGCAACAAACGCAGCTTTTATTTCTGACGACCTGTACAGCCTACAGAGTGGTTAGCGATCCTACCTACTAAGCTGTCCCGGGTTCGAATCCCGGTAGGTGCAAGCATTTATAAGATGAATATGGATGTTTGTTTCTGAGTCATGGATGTTTAAATGTATTTATGTATGTTTATATATATTAATGTATGTTTAAGTAAGTATATTGTATTAAATATAATCTATATTTTCTTGTAACCCATAACACAGGCTTAACTTGGGGCAAGATAATTTGTGTAAAAAGTGTGTCAATATTATTATTATTATTATATTATTATTTCATCAAAAAATATGTTTACAAAGTAATATTGTACATTAAAACTTATTGTTTTATAGCCTGAGGGTGGTCGCTCCATTCCCAATCTGTGGTATCATTGAGAAGGTCATTTATGTTATAGTAACCTTTACCACACAAATGTTTTTTAATAATTCTTTTCAATAACTTAATACTTTTGTTTTGAACATTTTCTGGGATCTTGTTGTAAAAGCATATTACATCGGCCCACAAAAGACTTACTAACTCGACTTAGCCGAGTAGTAGGCATTTTTTTTTATGAAAATAAGGGAAGAGACGGGCAGGACGTCCAGCTGATGGTAATTGATACGCCCTGCCCATTACAATGCAGTGCCGCTCAGGATTCTTGAAAAACCCCAAAAATTCTGAGCGGCACTACAACTGCGCTCGTCACCTTGAGACATAAGATGTTAAGTCCCATTGCCCAGTAATTTCACTAGCTACGGCGCCCTTTTGACCGAAACACAGTAATGCTTACACATTACTGCTTCACGGTAGAAATAGGCGCCGTTGTGGTACCCATATTCTAGCCGGCATCCTGTGCAAGGGAGCCTCCCACTGGTAGATTAGTAGTAGGCATTATAAGTATGTATGTATGTCATAATACTTTTATTGTTCTACTCTTCGATCAAGTACAGATAACGCGCGAGTTGAATGCACAGTTCAGCATCGCAATAGTGATGTGACCTAATTATAATTGATGACGATAATCATGAGTGTGTCGATAAATTTAAACAATCTTTCATGTTTACCATTTTAACCGAATAATTAAATCTCAAATTTTTGTTCTGACATGTCTAAAACAAACTTCTCCTGTTTAATGAATAAAAACTTGTTTGTTTTTTTTGACCGGAACTTGATGGACTCGGATCAATCATTTTAAAATGAAAAAAAAACTTAAAACGGGCTCGCATCTTTAGTATAAACGCGATAACACGGTAAGCGACGACTACGGCACAGCACCACACTGTAGGTGCACGAGGCGAGGTGTGTGGACATGGTCGAACCAGAGTCAACTTGCGGACACGGTAGCACTTCTTCAAATACAGTAAAAATCACATAACTAGGACACAAATAAAAATAGTTGAGAAACAAAAAAAAACAGGCTTTGGTTGAAATTTAAAATGAACATCAATTCCTGCCTTATCAACGATAAATAAAAAAATTATATAAATTAACAAAAATCTTATTTTGCAAATTGAAAAATGAAATAATTTTATCAAAATAATGAAATGTCATCGGTCCTCGATAAATCTACGAAGTTTGAACGTAATCTGGCCATTTAAAGTGGGTCAAAATCGCGCCCAAATAAGTCAGTTACAAACAAACATACATTCAGGTGAAGCTAAAAAAAAATGTGTATCTTTATACTCAATTTAAATTTTTTTTATTTTCGATAAATACTTTTAGTAGTTAGTAGTACTAATTAGTAATTAAGAATTTAGTAAATAATTTCAAGTTTATGTATTGTATAAAGTTTTCATATACATATTCAATGATGCGTGTTATGTCAGTATGTTTAACTTCGCTCTGTTTTTAAATAACTGAGGCGGTAAGGTTTAATTTGTTAATCATAGATGTTTATAATTGATGCGGACAGTTTTAAAGTGTAAATTTTGTATTCAAGCTTACCTCCAGCAATTGCATGTGATTGCAATAACAAGAAAGCTATAGAGTGCAAGAGAAATAACTATAGTTTTAAAGGTACCATAACATAAAATTCGAAACCTGAAAATACTAGTAAGTTCTTTTTACAGTATGGTGGTTTAAAGACGAAAGGGCCTTGATGATTAATTTACACAATAAATTCTTTTAAGTTCTTTCTAATTTGAAAAAAAAAATTACAAAGTCTATTGTAAAAAAATACTATTTACCTTAGCGTCATTCATCCTCCACAGCTTGACCTGCCTGTCATCAGCAGCAGACACAATCAGTGGCAGTGACGGATGGAATGAGGCCCAGTTCACTCCTCGGTCATGACCCTCAAGAACATGTTTTACAACTGCATCAGCCTGAAATAGCATTATGTTTAACATTTTTTATGGAATTGTAGGTGAAACTAATTAATATGAAATGATAAATCAATTGGTAAACCAGAAAGTAAAATCTAATATATAAAATTCTCGTATCATGGTGTGCGGGACCGAACTCCTCCGAAACGGCTTGACCGATTCTCATGAAATTTTGAGTGCATATTGGGTTAGTCTGAGAATCGGACAACATCTATTTTTCATCCCCCTAAATGTTAAAATTTTAAATACATTGAACTTTTCACTAAATCAATTCAATTTTACTTATAAGATATATCTACAAAGTACTAATGTCGCACAATACGTCAGCTGTATAGCTACAGATATAAGCGTTTTGGTGACGCGAACTCAACCATCCAAAAAATGTCTAACAATCTATCTCTCTAATAAATAAAATTCTCGTGTCATGGTGTCAAACTTTGAACTCCTCCGAAACGGCTTGACCAATTCTCGTGAAATTTTGAGTGCATATTGGGTAGGTCTGAGAGTCGGACAACATCTATTTTTCATCCCCCTAAATGTTAAGGGTGGTCCACGCGAATTTTTTTTTTTTAATTCTTTTGACATTTTTTTTTTAATTTGTTTCATTATAAGTCAGCATTAAAAAATACATACAACTTCCAATTTTCACCCATCTAAGATCAACAGTTACTTTTGTATCGCGATTTTAATATCGGCAATACAATGTTTGCTGGGTCAGCTAGTATATATTATATAGAAGAGTTAGTGTCAAATAATGTTCATCACTCTTGTATATTTTATCTGTGGCTAATGAAGTTGATATCACAATTAATTAAGGTTTATATTTAAGTTAATTGTAACAGTAAGATGTTATATTGTGTTACTGTTTGTTGGTGCTAATAAAGTAAATAAAAAATAATATAAGCAGATACAGCTTAAAAAAAAAGTTCAAGCTCATTTTGAACATTTGATTTTACCACCATACATGAATTTTATTGTAGGTTTACACAATTATTTTAAAATTACCAAAAAGACTGCCAACATTGAACATTTATAAAAAAAAATAACCAATGTCAGAAAATTATCCCATGAGAATAGACAGTCATTTATGAATTTCAATACACACCAAAATTTTGACAATTCAAAATTTTATTCATAAATCTCTATGGAAACATGATTTTATTAACACCCTTGGCTTCGCTATATTCCCGCCCCTGCCTTTTATTCATAACCAATTCATAGTATTTTCATGTTCTTGGTTATCCATAATTTTTTATTATATATTATCCATAACTATTTTTTTGGTTTTTTAATACATTCATATGCCCACAAAAACAACAATTAATACATAGTCTATTACTCTTAAGAGATATAATTTACAAGAAGTTAGCCTTGATATAATACCTGACCAAATAAATCCGTAGTTTGTGGATTGCGCAAATGGTCAGCCAAACCAGTGGGGCCTGGAGCTACACTCTTCTTCCTCAGACCTGAGAAGTCCCAAACACGAACAGACTGATCCAATGATGCAGACACAAGTAGGTCTTCTGTGGGATGGAATTGTGCACACATTACATAGTGATTGTGTCCTGTAAGCACACTGATGCATTGTCGTGATTGCCAATTCCATATTCTTATAGTCTGCAAATAAAAATTAGTTATGGGCACATGCTGCTTTTTCTTCTGGTGCTCACAGAAAACTGTGGTGAAGATATTGAAGGGATTTTTATATATATGTATATATTCAATATACTAACCATGATCGTCAGACATGATAGACAGACCCCAGAGAGAGACAACTTGTAATAAAATTTATGGAATTCGGGATTTGAACTGGGATCTCAGGATGGGATTGGTGATTTAAATCTAATCTGATTCATAGTTTTACTGTGTTAAAGGCTAGCCACATTTCAGGTTTAATTACTAAATGTTTGTTATATTTAAAGTGAAGACTGCAATTTGACTATAAATGTGACTTAAATTATTTATAACATGATATGAGTAATTCCAAACCTGATCATCAGAAGCACTTAATATCCAGGGATACTCATGATGGAAGAATGTTGTGCGGATATAGTCTAAATGGCCAAGCAAAGTAAATAGACATCGCCTCTGTTTATAATTCCACACCTGTAAACAATTTGATTAATAATAGCATTTATTTTTTGGAAATAATAGAATCAAATCATACATAATATATAAAATTATCAAAGCTCATATCAATAAAATATCCAGTTGAAGTTGTTTATTTAGTAGGTACATTTTACAAAATTACCTTTATCTTATAGTCATCTCCTCCAGACACAAACAATGGCTGTTGAATGTGAAAACAAATGCCACGTACAGGACCATCATGTTCATCAAACTTCTCCAATAGAGTGCACATACGATAGTCCCACAACTGAATCACCCCGTTGTGCAAACTTGCCAAAACCCATGGCCGTTTTGCATGAAACGATATTCCTTTCACCCTTGCCGACTTTGTCTCGAATTTAGTCAGCATTTTTACCTAAAAATATGGAGAATTAACTTGAATACAGTACAGTATTTGTAATCAAAATACGTTGGCGACTTTTACATACAACTTTATTGTCAGCATCACAAATGGAATCGACTACCTACCGGCTGATCGCTGACGTGTCACGTCAACTACAATAATTTTATCTAGAGTTACAGCACTGGCAACGAGGCCATCAGCTCAACCTCAAGATCTTTTCATATTTGGTATAATATTTCCATTGTTATTGAAAAATGATGAACAATTTCGGGAATAATTCTATAGATTGCAATAGTTAATATGATTTATTAATAACTCTTAGTACAGACATATAAAAAATACATTGTAGTCATTATTTTTGTGTAGTATTATATTTATGCAGGAAACACCGCACAAGGAAGCCCATTCCACAGCTTTGTTGTACATGGAAGAAAGCTCCTTGTAAGCCGCAATGTTTGCTTATTTATTACAATGATATTTAAAAGTATAGATAGTTTACATAGACAACATTTGGTGTTTGAAAATGATGGCAATGAGTTTCTTGCTACTTCTTCTCATTAGTTCAACCCTTTACGAAGTAGCGGTAAATTCAATAAGAAACAATATTTTTATATTTTTTTTTTTTTTGAAATTCATAAGTGTCTTTTCTGTGACCTACATGAATAAAGTGTTTTTGAATTTGAATACACTAACGCACACATGAATAATAATTTAACAATGCAATAGCACACTACATTACGATTACACGTCAAAGAAGGATACTAATGCAATTATCGCAAGCGAAAAAGAGATTACTCTAATTTGCTAATTGCTTCGGATTTGTATAGAAAAAATACAGTTAATTCATCAGATATGATTTTCTACCGTACACCGTGATTTATGCCAGTAATAGTTATGTAGTAAAAGGTATAAAGTAGTAAAACGATAATGTGTCATTAATTTTATAAAAAAATAATTTAATATTGATTATACTATATAGCCACATTGATGATATCAATTATTTATACATAAAATAATAAAAAACATACAGACACAAAACCGAAAGGTATCTACAGTAAGGTTCCCATTTTTACAATTTTACTAACGACGGCTCCCAAAACGTTTTAAGATTACAATTATTATTTTTTGTACCTTATATTATGTATGAATGTCTTTTTGTTGATGGTTTATTATAATAAGGTAATGGGAGAAGAATAAAATGATCCATTGATTCTTCTGCAGTTAGCAGGATATACTGAAAAGGACAGTGTTACTGAAAAAACTCCTATGTAAACAAATAACACTCACTGTCTACATCCGCTACCTACCCTAAAACTTGTTTTAGTAGTTTGATAGTTCAGCTACCTATATACGCACTTGTTAATTAAAAATTATGACATTTCGTGTTACATTCACTGCAACGACTTTTTTACATCTTTTCCTAAAATATACCTCGATCATCCCGCAACAGACAGCATCAATATTTTGTCATTTCTGTACGTTAATCTAAGATCGGCTTGGCGGCGATCGGCGTTGTCATGGTGACATATTTATTTTGTTAGAATAATGAAATCAAATAAAATGTATAATTCATGATTTCTTAACTGTGGTATGTAATTCTATGATTTTTTCCACTTTCGTAATTAGCGCATCTTCCCATAACACAAGACGGCATTTTGATGTTGTACCTATATCAAATTGTAAGCAATTCTGGCAACAACGCGTCTGTATCGTTTTCGTATCGACAGAGCGACTACGACCTAAGGAACCAATTGACTCCATTTAGGCGATTGATTTTCGGCGCGCTTGTGACATATCTTTTCTTTTAATACAATAATATCATTGATTTATTACTACATAAAATAATGTATGAGTTTTCAGAAATTTCTGACATTCGTTAATTTGCTTTTGGTTTTTTTTTCGTTTCCATTATTAGGATAGGCAAAGGGTTCTAGCCCATACAGCCATGTTATTATTTAGCCATTATTGATATGTGCTGGATAATCAAATATAATATATCCTTCAATTTCTTATTATCAATTTATTATTAATGAGTGAAAAATTTAAAATGTGCGAATGGTATTACTGAATTATAAATAGAATATATAATGATAATAATAATTAGTCAAATAAAATGGTGGAATCCCACGACCATTTTACTCTTTCATCAATAAATAAGAATAAAAGAGAAGATCAAGAACCTGATAATGACCTGACCTGTAAAAAGTGTAAGTGTTTATATTCAGATGAATAATAATATCAAAATATATCGGTAACACGGCTTGAATGTAATATATTACTGCGTCTGTTAATTATTCCTAAAGTTAATTAAAGATTACACGCACACACTTTTATTTGAAGAGTAAATGGTCCATCTTAAAATTAAAATAAGGACCTTAAAAGTAGATCACATTTATATTAATGTAACTGTCGATATAATAATATACATATTTGTAGTGTAATTAATTATCGATAAAAAGTATGGATGAATATTGGTTTACTATATTGGCAGCTCTGCTATTAGGTGTTTAGGTGATTGTGTTGGTATCAAGATATAGTACGCGTTTCATACAAATTACAAGCGTTGACAACGACATTTCTCAATTTCTTATCATTTTCTATGGCACTCCCGTCTCTTTAAAATAGTGTTTATATACTCTTTGGTTTGTTGTTTGTACAAAGAGTGATACCTAATGAGGTAAAGAGAAATAGTTTTTATATTTTGAATTTTGTTTTGCTTTTCTTCCAACTATTTCCTCCAACAGCCTCCAAAATCGAAGGTTAAAGAATTACAATGATGGATAAAGAATATTCATGTGAATATGGAAAAATTTGTGTACCTGGTATGAAACTTTGTGAATTGAATGAAAAAAACGTTTCTGGACCGGGAACATATGATTTGGGGGGAACGATATTTGCATCATTAGCGGGTGTTTTAAAATTAGAAAAAGATGAATCTACACAGGTACCAGACATGTTAATTCTTAAAATTTTTGTTTTAATGCCACTTTATTTATTTTTTTAAATTTCTGCATACTTATAGGTTACAACTGTATCAGTAGAAAGCTTTAAGACACCTAGTATATTACCCAAATCTGGTGACATTGTAACAGCTAGGGTGACAGTGGTGAATCCAAGGATGGTGCAATGCCAAATACTTTGTGTAGGGCCATCGGTGCTAGCCAGGCAATATAAAGGAATTCTCAAAAAAGAAGACATCAGGGTTATAGACAGAGATAGAATAGATCCATACAAGTGTTTCAGGCCTGGTGATATTATATTGGCTCGAGTTGTATCCTTTTTATGAATTATATGGTCCATGGGTGTTCACATTCTAAATAATATTATGGTATATCAAGAGGATTTATGATATTAGGGCGCAATTCATATACAAAAGTAACTACCAATTAATGGAATAAAACCACATTGGAAAAGGTTGAGTGTAAATAATAAGTGGCAAGAAACTCATTAAAATATACAATATTGTACTGTCATTGCCTTTGCTATAGAGTAATCATAATCTAGTCCCAGGCTGCCCGATCACTTAGATATTCAGCTGTGGAGTAGTAGGATTTACGACCGAACCATTTTTTAATAAAACATTTAAATTTATTTATGAATAACACGTGAACAGTGACTGGGACTTTATTATAAAAGTGTGTACATTTTCCTTTAAAGCTAATATCTTATGAAGCCTACTACTACTACAAATAATTTTAATAACATTCTATGTAAAGTGATGTAACAAAAATACTCAAACATCATGTCATACACGAGACATAAAAACAAATATTTTGGGAGTGTTATACCAACTATATAGAAAAGTACATACTTCATACAAATACATTAACTTTAAAATGAACAATGTGAATTAGAATTCTCAAAAACCACAAGTAGTGCCTGTAAATGAGCATGATACTGTACAGGACCAGCCATCACCTCCATCAACCATATTTTAGGTAAGGAGATATCCCACTTCACTATGCCGCCATAAGCAATCATGACTAAGCCTGCTACTAGAACTCAACCAAATAACAAAAAGAATGTTTATCTACATATAATTATCCAATGCTTACTGAATACCTCTTCTTACAATTAAAATTGGAAATAGTGTTTAAATTTGTAAATAATTAATTATTAATATAATTTTTTTACAAAAAAGAGTTGACCTTTTCTAGCAACTCACACCCAAGGTTTATTATTATAATATTCCTTAACTTTGTATTTGGATTTTTCTATAAGTTTTCATACACTATAATAGACTTAGAACTTGTCGAGAGATATTTCCAATATTTTTTCAGGAACCTTATCACTGGTAAACTTACATGCATTATTTTCTGTTAAAATTATGTAATAAAATAATCTTAATTGTATTGTAAGAAATGCTGACTCAAATTATTAGTTTGTATCTTTAAATTAGTAGTAGAGGGTGGACTATTTCTCTTAATCAGTAGTTAAAATGATAGTGGTTACTGTGTTTTGGTTTGAAATAAAATAAATGTTGATCTTTTAGTCATTAGCCTGTGATATGCTGACATAGTGGCGATCTATCATTGTTATGTCAAGCACTCCAACTAAAATATTTTACACTGAAATTGTGTACATGAGAGTATAATAATGTATATCCCTGTAAATTGCAGGGTACAATAATAGATTAATTATTTTTTGTAAATAAAAAAAAAATTGAATATTTTTATTCTTATGAAGAAGCCTTTCATTTATAAAGGCAGCTGCTGCGGTGAGGAGTGATTACCAAGTGATACTCAGCCCCAAATAGGCATTACTTAAACAACAACCAATCATTAAATAATATTCCATATAATATGTGCTTCGCTTGACCAATCATATAGTAATGTAATCTCTTACCCCCTTATTCATAATAGTCTGCTAACTTAAAGCAGGGCTAATTCTCATTCTGTCTTCTTCTATTGACCTAAGTCAGAATGAGAAAAAACACCCCTTAGCGGCTGTTTTGAAGTTAGCGGACCATTATGAATAAGGGGGTTAAAATAAAATATGCCAGTCTTAACTCTTAACAGTTGCCAATGACAGAAATGCATTGGTATCACATAACAACAGCTGAGAATGAATTGGGAGTTGTTATAGCTACAGCGGAAGGTTCACCGCAAGGAATCAGTATGGTACCAATCAGTTGGTCAGAAATGCAGTGTCCTAAAACTCTTGTCAAGGAGCCCAGGAAGGTAGCAAGAGTTGTTCCTGATAAAGTAAACCTAGACCTATTAAATTCTACTATAAAAGCAAGTGAAAACAATAAATAATATTAAATTTTTTGTCTTATTTTCTTCATCCTTTCCCTTCTTAATTCATTATAAGAATATTACATCATGATAAGTTATTTTTTATGGGTTCAGGTTGGATATGGTAAATGATGCTGTACATACTCTTTTGCAACACCAGAACTACCATAGTAGAATTGCTGTCCTATGTAAGTGTAAATACACACTTTATTGATGGTACCCATATCATACTGACTTAGAAAGTCAGAGCTAGGCAGTTATGCCACAATCATTCTGTTGTATTTGGCAGAAAGTTGCTTGAAAACCGCACCACAGACACAAACAACTTGACTCAGTGGTGAGCATGATAAAAAGTTTGTTTTATATGGTGCTTTGTTAGAATTCATACAGTTCTCCATAATGTGGTAAAAGACATAATAAAGTGATTTCTTTACGTACTACCAAGTGGTTAAGCGGTTAATAGTTCTGGATTACAAAGGATTATAGCAGCTTTGTGATGCATGTGTTCAATGGTCCGGACTGATATTGGGTGCACCACAGATCACAAGAGCTCTCTCCATAATATTAAGCCTGTGCCTTAAGGAATACTAGAATGTAGGTCAACTTATAGTTTTTACTAAGGCCTAAGAGAGTCCTAGACAGGTCTTTTCTCAAAGAACAATAATACTACAAATCATTTTTTCTATGTCTGACGGTGAAATGCGGATTATGTACCGTTCCACAATCTTCATTTATGTAGTAGTCTCCATAGAAATAAAACTTTCTTTGACTACTGTTTGACAATTTCGTTAACAATAAAGAAATATTGTAAGAGATAGTACACAGCCATGGGAAGCTCCCTCGTTCACAGGATTGTTCGAATGAGTAATAATCATCAACGAATACGGCCTTATAGCCTGCGCCGAAGTAATTTGCAAGAAGTCCATAATATGGAAGTTTTCAGATGGCGTCTTGCAATAACTTGTTGAGTTGATTAAAAGCCATCGCTACCAGTCCAGCCTACATTGTATTTTCCCATGAACTCGTTGACCGCTATTATCTTAACTATCGGTGATTAATCAACAGGCTACCCTCCTACACCACCTACCTACACTATGCGAAGAGGTAGCGTGTCATGATGGATATAGTATTGGGGGAAATACAGGAGTATACCTACGTTCTGATCACGATGGAGGAATGCTATCCGGCCCGATCGACGCTGTCTCCTCTTTTGCCGCATTGGCTAGGATGTCATTCTTCATACACTAACTATACAACACAGAACGATAATACTCTCAGCGCAGCTGTATAATGACTGGCAGTAGTTTACCATAGGCAGCTTTCGACAGCGCGCAGAATTTAATTGATCCGGACGGATAACTAGAGAGCTGCTCCTCAAATAGAGCGATTTGCTGATTAATGTATCCGAATGCAGTATTTATCAATCAAATAAAAAGTTATTTATTTATGAAGGTTAAGGTATGACACTCGTGAATGTCAAAGTTACACATTCATATTCAACCACTTGAGGTATGTTAATGAGAAGAAGTGACAAGAAACTCATTGCCAATCTTTGTAAGGAATGTTTACAAATATTTTGTCGTATCCAGTGACTGATTCAGCTTAAAGTTTATCAATCCTCAGTTTGTCATCCTGCTATCTCATGTGCATCACTATCTATTATACAAATGCACCCGTTCTTCTCAGGTCTGACGCATTCATTTTGGAATGGGTGGTAGTTTTTGACTTTCAATAAATGATGTCACATCCTATTTTGAATAAAAATATTTGAAAATCTGTTTTAGAAGTTGTTTCCCATTACTATAATATTTAATAGATCGCTATTTGAGAGGGGTTTCCTTATGATATGGAAAATTGGTCTTAAAGTACCTAACTGTTTTTAAAGATGGTGTTAGAAGGGATGTCACAAAGTATAGAACAATTCCTAAGTTGCTTATAATGGCTAAAATATTTCAGTCACTTGTTTGCCCTCATATTAATTGGCATATGAAGTTATTTTAATAATGATGCAGCACGGCTTCTATATAATTAGATCCGGTTCATCGAATCTAGTCACGTATGTTGAAAATTTATCATTTCAAGTAGATGGACTATATACGGATATAAACCTGCCGCCGAATTCCAACTTCGCATGACACGCCACAAATTAGGATATCATCCCTACCATCTGAATGTGTGGCGGTACTTCACAGTGCGGTTTTCAAGGAGATTTCTTTGACGTACTACAAAGCTGAGGAATGAGCTTCCTTGTGCGGTGCTTCTGGGAAGATGCGATATGGGTACCTGCAAAAAAACGCGTACCTTAAGGTTGTGCGCTGTAACGCTCCTGTGATTCCTCTGGTGTTGCAAGAGAATGTGGTGTGGTCCATCATGAAATTTTAATCAGGAAACTGCCACACTATGGCATAAGAGGAAGCGCTCTAAATTTATTAATCTCATATTTGAATAACAAGGTACAGTATGTTGTAAGTTAATAGTATAAGGTCTTCAGGCTCCGTGTCAGCAATGGGTGTCCCACAGGGTTCAATTCTCGGACCGTTTCTGTTTTTAATTTATATCAATGACCTACCCTATCTCATAAAGAACACACATGATATACATAGTATTGTTTGCGGATGATACATCACTATTATTTAAAGTTAAACGACATGCAACTATTATTGAAGTTGAAAATAATGCTATTTCGAAGGTAGAACAATGGTTCAAAGTAAACAATCTTCTTTTAAATGGTAAGAAAATAAAATGCTTTAGGTTCATATTACCATTAAATGGAGACATGTTGGATCTTGTAACTAAGACAGTGTTTTTGGGTATAACTCTAGATGAGAAGCTTCAGTGGGGTGACCATATATCTGCCTTGGCAAACAGATTAAGCTCTGCAGCATATGCGGTTAAAAATATAAGAGAACTGACTGACAGATACGGCCGGAATAGTGTATTTTAGTTACTTCCACGGCATTATGAGCTATGGTATCTTTTTGTGGGAAGCTGCCGAGATCAGTACGATTTTTGTGCTGCAGAAGAGAGCAGTTAGAGCCATTTATAACATGGGATCTAGAATGTCGCAAAAGAATACGTTTACGAAAATAGGTAAATATTATGACAGTGGCCTCACAATACATTTACGAGAATTTGATGTTTGTACAAAGGAATAAAAACAATTGCACTAAAACTAAGTGATTAGCATAGTATTAATACCTACTAGAAATAAGGGTAGACTTGCCATGCCTGCCACAAGACTCCATAAAGTGAGTAATACTTTTAAATGTCAATGTATTCGTTTTTATAATAAACTACCTGAACAGATAACAAATTTGTCTAAAAACAAATTCAAAGCCTTCAAAAAAGTAAATTAAGCAGCAAAGGCTATTACAATATCCAAGATTATTTAAATGATAAAGCAGCCTGGAATTGAATTGCTCTACTTAGTGTGATTTGTTTTTGTGTGATTTAAATTATTTGATGTAATATTATTTTTATTTGATTTTATTTTATGTGTTTGATATTTATTATTATTATTATGAAATTAAGTGCATGACGGAACTTAAGCCTTTGTTAATCAATGTAATGAGTTCAATAAACATTTTGATTTGATTTGTCCTCCTTTTCCATAAAAAAACAAAACAATAAAATGGGTTACGCGATACAGATGCAAGATCAATAGCTTTGTCCCCTTCTATCTCAGGCTAAGTTGTATATCGCTTGTACTTTCTATTTGTAATGAAGTTTCCGACGCTACTTGTTAAGGACGCGTTTACGAATCCGATAAAAATAAGATATTTTTAGGTAGTTTGTGATAAAATGAATTTAAATCTAACAAAACTAAAAATTGCCACAAATAGATTCCTACTTCTTTATCTCCAATTAGCGGGAAATTTTTGCTTTGGAATTTTGATATTTTATGTCGTAAAAACGATTATCCGTTACCTCTTCACACAAAACTGACGAAATGGGGCTTCATTCAGGATCAGTTTTCTGCTACTACTTACATAATTTTGTCTCTTAAAAATTACGTAAGGAAAGCAGATATAATATTTTCAAAAACACGGGAAACAAATTAGTGAAAATGTTATAAATAATCTCAGAAAAAAATAAAAATGCATCGTCAAAAATTCATATATTTTTCTGATAGGCATGAGCTTTAAAGTGTGGTATTAAGGGTTATTTTATTTTGTCACTCCGTACGCATTGCACAGAAAGATCTATCGAAACAACGTCAGTCCGCGCTCGGCCGCCATCGTGAGTAGGCACTGTGTCGGTTGTAAGCAGCAGCTCGTACTCGGAAAGATCGCTGTACGAACATGAATATTTTTTATAAGCTCTACAATACTGTCTTTGATACTTTACATATTTTGTACGCCGTCAGATTTTCAAAAAACTATGTTTCTGTATTTTTTTGAAGAATTAGTGATTTATAAGTTCATCTCTAAATATAAGGTCTATATTAAATCGACATCCAAGATGGCGCCTATTAATTTTAACAACTTCTCTTCATGGGTGTCATTTTCATGGTTTTCGGGGTCAAGAATAATGAATATTGGGTCAAAATCGAATTCCAAGATGGCGCCTATGAAAATTACCTTCTTCTCTTCATGGGTGTCATTTTCATGGTTTTCGGGGTCAACAATAACGAATATCAGGTCAAAAACTAAAAACAAGATGGCGCCTATGAAATTTACCAACGTCTCTTCATGGGTGTCATTTTCATGGTTTTCGGGGTCAACAATAACGAATATCGGGTCAAAACCGAAATCCAAGATGGTGCCTATGAAATTTACCAACTTCTCTTCATGGGTGTCATTTTCATGGTTTTCGGGGTACACAATAACGAATATCGGGTCAAAATCGAAATCCAAGATGGCTCGTAAGAAATTTACCAACTTCTCTTCATGGGTGTCATTTTCATGGTTTTCAGGGTCAACAATAACGAATATCGGGTCAAAATCCAAATCCAAGATGGTGCCTATGAAATTTACCAACTTCTCTTCATGGGTGTCATTTTCATGGTTTTCGGGGTCAACAATAACGAATATCGGGTCAAAATCGAAATCCATTATGGCGCCTATGAAATCTACAAAATTATCTACATGGGTGTCATTTACATCGTCAAACTTCGAATTCATTCATAAACTTAAATTATATTATAAAAGGTTTGTCTTACAATATCCCACATGCTAAATTAATTCTTCATTCCCTAAATATAGAAATATTTACGTTTCGACTTTTCACGCACAATATTTACAAAAGACATCCGTTACCAATCTAATTAAAAAATATCAAAATTTGATTTTGAAAGACCTATCGTATGATACCCTACATGCAAAAAAAAATTTCATCCTCTTTTAAACCACAAGAAGCTCTACCCTTATCAATTATTATCACCATATTATGTCAAGAAGATTTATTTCAATAGATATTGTAATCATAAGGTATAAGCTATTACATAAATGTAACGTTTATCTTCCTTAATCCCGCATTATTTTCAAAAGTACCAAAGGAAATTTCATGTATAAAACCTTACCGCAATCTTCAAGAACATAATATCCTGTAATAGGTTTATGAACACCTTTCATGCCATCGTTTGGTCTCGGATAAACTATTGCTCTTATATATATCTAGAATATTGTTGTAATTCACATTTTTGTCTGGCTGTACAAAAATAATATTTTAAAAAGTGGGACGAAACAGGAATAAAAATCAACGTGGGACGAAACAGGCATGTGGGACAAAAACGCGGGGTGAAACAGGAACAAATCGAAGCTACATCCAAAGCACCAGACAACACAAAAAATGGCGTGCGTACAAAGTACACATGTCAGAAGTGAAACTTATTTGTGAAAACCAAATTTAAATCTCGTTAAATTAATAATTATCGTAATCTGTTCTCTAAACCAATTGATTTTTGTCAATATTAGAAATTATTAGATGTTTTACTAATTATTTTTACTCATTAAACCTGCACAATACAAAGCTAGTAGTGAATGTGTACTTCATGCTACATTCTCATTTTCTCACTCTATCTCAATCAGACTCAATCTCCCTCCCCTCTTCTTGGATAAAAACGTCCTTCATTTCTCGGATTCGGTATCCATATTGTTGATATTGTTAATTTTGCGCGGCGGCCATCTTGGATTTCAATAATGATCCCAAAATCGTTCTCTGCACCCTCGAGACCCTCGGATACGATACCCATATTGTTGAAATCATAATTTTGTACGGTGGCCATCTTGTATATCATAAATGATCACAAATTCGTTCTCTGCACTCTCAAGAACCTCGGATATGATACCCATATTGTTGAAAGCGTAATTTTGCGTGGCGGCCATCTTGGATTTCAAAAATGATCCCAAAATCGTTCTCTGCACCCTCGATAACCTCGGTCACGATTCCCATATTGCCGAAATCATAATTTTTTGCGGCGGCCATCTTGGATTTAAAAAAAACTGCGCTTAGGATTTAAAAAAAACTGCGTTTACTGCACACGACGTTATGCGACAGAATTGCCATCTAAAGTTCTAATATTTAACTACTAACGAATACATCAACCAATTATCAAAAGTACATATTATTAATTAAATTAATACATTTTGTATTGCCAATCTTTCAGATGTATTATACATTCATGCGTATACATTAACTATACAGATAACATTAAAACATTAATTCAAATTAACACCTTATTTCGTGGCTGTAATTTTCAAAGTCAATTGTATACGATCATTGGAAGCTCGGACGCGAACACGAGGCAAGAACATTTTGTTTTAGCAATTGAAAAGTAATTACTTAATAAACTGACAAAACGCTAGCAAGCGAACAAAATTTGAACAATTTAAAGTGTCAGTTACTACCTGAAATACGACATTCCATCCTTTTAACTTTGGATATGCTGTTATTTCGGCAGTTTTTCACTGAACACTTCATTGAGTGGCGTTGTAATCAAAACTCCTTCGAAACATAACTGAACAAAAACTCTGCCTAATAGACGCGTATGCAAAGTTTTTCTTCAGACATTTTCGTGAGTCTTGTTGTTTATTGTACGTCAATGGCCTCAATTAATTCTCACACTATGGCCCATGATCTTCGTTTCCATCAGTATATAAATATGTCTCTTTACTCTTCAAATAAACTTGTGTCGAGGAGATTGTAAATTAAACCACCGACTCGATCTTTACTTTTGTTTATTGCGTTTGAACTCGAGAGTATTAACAGCAGTTCATATACGTGACTTATTAGTTCTAATTTATATAATGCAAGTTATAGCGTATGTCACTCGCGGGTAAAAATTTAGCGTCTCTCTTCGCAACTTTCTTTCGTTTGTCTTCTTCCTTTGTTGTCAAGTGTCTGGCGTCTATATCTATCTCCCTCTTATGTGAGCAGTTGGCACTCCAAACAATTCTGGGCTGCCACTTTATGTGTATGCAATCGCCACAAACTTTTAGCATATCGTAAATCTCGTCCATAAAATCCGCCCATATGGTATGTAAATCACAAATTTTTTTAAAACACTTAGCAATGTTCAGTCCCTCAATTTGAAAATTCTTTTAAGTATCATTAAGTAAATGCAGTACCGGTTGCTAGAAGCTTAAAGTAACACAAAAACTAACATCATACGTAGCGACTAACAGTTAAAACTTCCAGCAGCCGTCCGGGTGTCTTTATGCTTTCATTTTTTCACTAAATTAATTTTTTGTATTACTCGATTGAAACCCGGGGCCAGGTACACTGCCCTGTCTGCACCCACGCCACTGCAATGCCAAATATTATATCTTTATAATCATATCTATCTATCATAGATACAATATCCCACTGAAGCTTACTGATGCGTGCCCACTGCCCGGGAAGTACTTGTACTATTGAGGTCAGTGCCGGGATGCGTCTAAAAGGAAAATCGGTGTCAACGTCATGAAATTTCACATTTGACATATTTGTTAATTTGTCAAATTCATCTGATCACTGATGACTTGATGAGTAGTGAGTTGAGAGTTCAGACTTCTCAGTTCTTACCTACTTCGGCGTATTTTTATTTTTTAACGTGTTTAATGTATATTAAATAAATTACATATTACTATGTTAAGTTTTAAAAATATAGATTTGTAATGATTAACTACTATAGTGTTTATTATCATTCCATTGTTGTTTCTATTAATTTTAACATGCAATAAACACCTCTGGGCTATGCTCTGTTATCTTAAGCAAACGTTTTATTATTATCATTTCCTTCACATAGTATCAGTATTAGTATTTATAAGGGATCCCTGGTAGCAGGTTGTGTGAAAAATTATAAAAATGAAGTTTGCGGAGCACTTAAGTGCACATATCACCCCTGAATGGAGGAAGCAGTATATAAACTATGAGGTATGTAAAACTAATTAAATACAAAATGTATTTAATTCGCTGTTGAGTATTTTGCTTACTGTAAAGATTGTTTTTTATTTCTTGCTGTATAAATTCGCTGTTGAGTATTTTACTTACTCTAAAGATTGTTTTCTATTACTTGCTGTTAGTGTGCAGTTATCAACCTGAAAATGATTTTGAATCTGATCGTGTTGTTCCTGAAGATCTCTATTTACTATAGACACATACATTCAAATAATCATGTTCATATATCCAGATTTTTGAGGGTCTTTACATATATCTTAACTATATTTTAAATCAACACAATAGATTATTTGTTCTATTTATAACTACCTACTTAAAAATTAGCATAAATCCGGGCACAGATCTTTTAAACCTATGGTTAGTTATATGTCTTGATGTACATTTTGGATGCTTCATACAGGACACAATATGTGCTATTCAATTACAAGTTCACATACTGGGGCAATGTTTTACCTTAAACCTATTGTATATAAGAGTAATCTAAATAGGTACCAAAAGTATTTTCAAATCATGAAAATAATGTACTACTTAAAAATCTCAAAATAATTTCCTTGTTTGGGTAAATTCGGGGGTTTGCGACCATGCATTACTTTGCAACAGTTTAAGCAAATACTGCAGCAATACCTAAATAATAAGCATTTTATAGTTTTCTTTCACACGAAATTCATCTAGCGAAAAGTAAGCTAATACTATTCCTCGGGTGTCTTAAAATTGGCAGTATAACATCAAATGTGTGGCGACAGGCTTTCGTTAATTTCGTTACCAGAACCAGCCATGTCTGTAAGATCATATATGTTACCTCCACACAAAATAAAATATGATGTTTAGGAAACATATGTTATTTATTTTATTTTACAAAGTCTGCTGTTACGCTAATCGGTCGCAAACTGGCAAAATTACCCTATCCTTGATTTTTACTTTCTAAAATGAATCTGTATCATACAAGGTTTCTAAAATCGGTATCCCAAACAGAACATTATTTATGGTGTTAACCACTTAAGGCTTTCAAACATTGCATTATAATATATCTCAGGTTGTTGAGATGTGTTTTTGTCATACAATAATAAGTCTTTATTGGAGATAGAGCACCTCATATTGTAGATCATAGTAAAGTGTGCTGGACAGAATATACATTCAAGAATAGACATAGACAAGTGTAATTGTAGCCAGATTATTATTTATCTCACTGGTGAACATAAAACTTAGTCTTGAAGTTCTGCCTCACATGGAGTGATGATGGCACAGATTCATTTTTTATAGCCTGTACATCATTTTGTTCTATTGTCAATAGCTTTTGCAGCGCACGCAAAAATAGGTTTTCGATTTTACACCTTGTGTTACAAAATAGCAATTTTATTACGGATCCCTAATTTTGAAAAAAAAACATAGCCTATAGCCTTCCTCGATAAATGGACTACCCAACACTGAAAGAATCATTCAAATCGGACCAGTAGTACCAGAGATTAGCGCGTTCAAACAAACAAACACTGCAGCTTTATAATATTATAGTATAGATATAAAATTCTCGTGTCATGGTGTTAAACTTTGAACTCCTTCGAAACGGCTTCACCGATTCTCATGAACTTTTGAGTGCATATTGGGTAAGTCTGAGAATCGGACAACATCTATTTTTCATCCCCCTAAATGTTAAGGGTGTTCCACACGATTTTTTTTTTTATTTTTTTTTACATTTTTTTTTTAATTTGTTTGATTATGAGTCAGCATTAAAATACATACAACTTCAAATTTTCACCCATCTACGATCAACAGTTACTTTTGTATCGCGATTTTAATATCGGCAATACAACGTTTGCTGGGTCAGCTAGTTCTTTATATTAACTCTGGGTGTAAAAATAAATTTTATAAATTTTTGTTTACACAGCCAAATGCATAATAAAATCTCATCCATCAAACATTATAAAAGTTTCCTAGTGAGTTGTCGAGATAAGGTCAACAGTTGCACTGGTTCAATGCACCTGCTATTTTTGAATAAAATGATAACAACGATAAATTATTTAATTTAACATGTGACTTGCTCAGCAACACGAGACCTTTACCAGGTTTAACATTTGTATGTCATCAAATTGTCGATTCATATAGTGTGGATGTGCTGTTTGAAATGCTGTAAATGCATGTAATACTCAATAATTAGCAAAAATAGTATTAATGAATAAGCATTTACATTTTACTGCATCATGTATGGCTGTAATTTTGTGTGTTGTATTAATTTTTGAAGCTATTTCAAGAAAATTTGGAACAAAATCCATACTAACAAAAAACAAAAGTTATAACTCGTCCATTTCAGGTTAAAGTTTCTAACAAACAGCTAGTATATTTGAATTAGAGTAGGTTTAGAGAAATAAAATGTTAAAAAATTTTCGTTTGGGACGAAATTTCGGAATGAATGGAACCGAAGTAGGAATCACTTCGAGTTCGCTTTTCGTTGAATAAGAGTAGACATTCTGGTTAGTGAGTTTATTATGATATTAATTGATATGTCTCTAAGCTGTATACAAAATACATAGAGTCACTTGATTTTGTGATTAAGAGAAATAATAATAAAAGTATAAAAAAAAATATTTTATGGATTATAGATTTATATGGATGCTAAGATAATCCAGGGTGGATTGATGAAACTCAATTTATCAGAGGTGGTTTTAAAAATTGCGGAAATCTACATTTCTGGAGTTCAACAGGCGAGAAAGCAATGCTGAAGGTGGATTCAATGTTTCATAACTGGTCTATTAATAATGCCATGAATCTTGACTGGAAAGTGGTTCCTTCACTTTAAAGGGAATGACCAACTATTGGCTTTTGAGGACATGACTCTAGCTCCTCATAACAGGATAGCCTTAACATTAAATGAAAACTATCTATGAAGATGAACTGACTGGAAAAAACCTAAGAGGTTGCAACCTTCCTTCAAATAGGTCCTCTCAATTATTTTCTGTGGGGGACAATGAAACAAAACATTTATGTGCCATCATCACTCCATGTGAGGCAGAACTTCAAGACTAAGTTTTATGTTCACCAGTGAGATAAATAATAATCTGGCTACAATTACACTTGTCTATGTCTATTCTTGAATGTATATTCTGTCCAGCACACTTTACTATGATCTACAATATGAGGTGCTCTATCTCCAATAAAGACTTATTATTGTATGACAAAAACACATCTCAACAACCTGAGATATATTATAATGCAATGTTTGAAAGCCTTAAGTGGTTAACACCATAAATAACGTTCTGTTTGAGATACCGATTTTAGAAACCTTGTATGATACAGATTCATTTTATATAGGCAATATTTTATTACTTATAAAACTATCGCGTGAATTATACTTTATATGGCAAAACAACGTTTGCCGGGTCAGCTAGTATTAGATATAGTCCATCATGGAGAGTTTTTTCACTGAGCTGTGGGTATGTGGTTCCTGAGTTACAAATTGCATTTTTGATCCTTATAAATAAATGCTCAGTTCTTATTGGTCAGCCAGGCAGCCTATAAGCCCGATCTCGGCCTATTGTAGTATTGTTTTAACTTGCACACAAGAGATAATTTTTGGATGATGTAAAAGGTTTGCTTAAAATTATTAATTATTCCTATCACGGAAATTCAAAATTCCATCATCCTGCTTCACTATGATAATCCTCTAGCATCTACCTGTCTACTTACAGTCCCGACCTGGCACAATGCTGCTTTTATTGTTTAGAAATAGTTAAATGAGAAGAATTGATTGCTTAATGAGGATTATGAAATGAAAAATGTGGTAGATTGAGTGTACTGAAGAAGAGTAGGCTCACCAATTCAATAAATTGGTATTTCAACTATGCAAGGTAGGTAGCGGGTAAATTCGTGTTAAGGTTACTATAGCATAAATGACTTTCTTAATGTAACCATAGGTTGAGAATGGAGCGACAGGGTGTTTAAATTATAAATTTAATTGTAACGAAATTTATTAAAAAAATAAGAAGCCAAAAGTGTTTCTTGCGCCCTGGTCAATAATGTATATAACCCGCAACAGCCCTTTTTCTTTCTTGGACATTTGTTGCGATGTAACCCGTTAAAAGTTTGAGGGAATTATTGGCAAATATTCGAATGGAAGAATCCATTGACCAGATTGTCTTTTCGTTTTTGGCTCGTACCAATATATAAACAGCTTTCATCGCCTGTGATGTGTCAAATGTAGCATTCCAGTCGCGACATTTCGAGGCACCAATCCAAACAAATGCTTGCTCTTTCGTCAAATTGTAAGTATAAACTCACAGTTTTGGTTATATTCAGTATACTTCAGGAATCCCAGTGGTCGCGTCGTCCTTTGAGCAAATAATTAACAATTAACCCCTTTAATCCAGAAATTTAATTTAATAAGCACGACCAAGTCGTCTTCGATTGGCTTAAGCTTCTGTGCAATTTCAACCGCTATGGAAAGAGCCCAGTAGAATTATTTCGGTTAATGCTAAACCTTCCCTCCCACAGGCATTTTTTGGAGTCGTATCGGCTGCAGTATTTCCGAACCGATTCGACATCCTTCGAGGTTAGAGTTAAATACTTTGAAGTAATTGTGACTCGGCTCTGTCCTTGAAATAATTACTTATATTACCGCACAGCATGTAAACACGCGTTAGGGCTGTCTGCCTGCAGTATTTTAATTTCGTATACCTACTGGGGTTCCGTTTTTATTTATTGAAATTCATCAGTGGTAATTACAATATTACACTTATAATATCTTAGCATAATTATTATGCTAAGTTACAAAAGCCTTTTTGCTAAGTGCATACCGCATACGAAAATATATTGTGTGAAAATAGTAAAGAAATTAGTTGTGAGTGAAATTGGAAGGGTTCAATGAAAATATTTTTTTTATTAGAAAAGGTCAATATCAGCACAACGTTCTCCTGACGATCAGTGATACGCTTTGCTCATTACAATGCAGTGTCGCTCAGGATTTTGATTGAACCCTAAATGAACCCTGCGCGGCATCGCAATTGCGCTCGTCATTTGGAGATACAAGATGTAAAGTCTCATTAAAACGTTTTATTTTATTTATTTAATTTAATAAAAATCTTATAAATTTGAGACAGAAATATTTGCTCTTTGATTTAGACCTACGAGGTTCTTTATTGAATAAAACAAAAACAATATTTATGGCAAAGACTACCTAGGTATATTAAGCGAGCATAAATTAAGTTTGATCTAACTTAAAGCTTTCTATTAAATGAACAATTCGTGTAAATCGCTCGGGAAAGGCTCTAACGAATTAGATGAAAATGACTTCACTCAGGTATTGGGGGTGAATAAACGGGCTCGGGGAATAGGCGTTTTTTGCGACTTATTACAAAGACCTACATGGTCTACCCAGGTCTTTTAGATTTAATGTTTTCCAATAATGAACGAACATAAGACGCATTTAAAATTTAATGATTTATTCCCTACATCATAGTTTCTCAACCTTATTTTGCTCACCGCCCACTTTGAGAATATGTTTTTTCTAGAGTATTTTACTATATTTTTTAATCTACCCACGCCCTATCTGCGCCATTTCAATGCTCCCTAATTTTCTCTGGGTCTTCTACTGCCCCCCCGAAAGTCTCAAACGCCCACAAGGGGGCGTTATCGCCCACGTTGAGAACTTATGCCCTACATCATTGATACCTAATAATTGGTAAGATTTTTAATTTTTTTGCGCCCGTGAGAACGCGTTTGTCGTCAATTTCGCTTGATGGAAAATGTTAGTGTTGAAGGTCACCAGAAAGGGATTAATGAAAAATGAAGAACTTCTTTAAGTCTAAATTAACTATTTGTTAAAAGGCTCTAAATAAAATGACATCTGAGGCTGTGAGACGCTGTAGCACAGAGAGTGTAGAAAAAGGCGGTCTGTCAAACACAATGACATGTCTATGACATTTTGTCTTTTTTTTTAAATTGTGTTCGCAAATAAGGACTATTATGCACGGGCGCAGTAATGTTCAAATCAAATCAATATCACTTTATTCACTTAGGTCAAAGAAGTGACACTAATGAATGTCAAAAGTTATACTTTTTACCATTTACCTCCGTTGAGCTTTATTGACAAGAAGTGGCAAGAAACTCATGGCCAATCAACATTTATGGCTTCATCGTTTTCTATAAATTATTATAATTACAACGTCTGTAAAGTGATGCAATAAAAATACTCCGACGTCAAATACACAATCACATACAAAAAACGTAAATTAAAAATAACCCTCAAGAGTTTTTGATTGAGTACAGTAGATGCATGAATCCACATACTGTAAATAAATATATAGGTATATTAAGCAGAGTTTCCGATGGCAGTATCATCCAGCCACTACAAGTAACGCATGGACCAGCCATCGCCTCCCTTGACCATATAATATATATTAGGGGAGGCAACAACCCGCCCCACGCTGCCGCCACAAGAAATGACATTTAAAAAAGCCACAAGAACTCAGAATAATGTTTATCTACATTTTATCCAATACTCACTAAATACCTCTACTTAACTTAAATAATTTACCGCTTAATTTCTAAAAAATATTATGATTTTACCACCCTATTTATTTATTAAATGGTCGGTTCAATAATAACCAGTTCATCTCGTGCTCCAAGTCCTGAGTCTTCTTTGAAAATACGCGATATGATCATAGGTGAGGTATTCTTTTCCCGAGATTATACCTTTTGCTTTGATTACTCCGAATTATTTTACTTTACTAATTCGATTGCCTTTTTAGTTGGAATTCTACGGGAATACATAGATCTTTTTTTGTCACAGAGGTTTTATTGTAGGTAGTTATCAATTGCCTGGTGCACAAACGTTCGATTGATACCAAATGCATGAGGAGTTTAAAAAATTACATTTAAGCCACACCTACTCTTGTACTGGTACCACAAGCAATTCGATTCTATTTATCAATCCAATATATTTTATAACAGAATATATAACATTTTTTTTTTTTATAAAAATACGGGACGAGACGAGCAGGACGTTCAGATGAGTGGTAATTGATACGCCCCGCCCATTACAATGCAGTGCCGCTCAGAATTCTTGAAAAGCTCACAAATTCTGAGCGGCACTACAATTGCGCTCGTCACCTTGAGACATAAGATGTTAAGTCTCATCTGCCCAGTAATTTCACTAGCTACGGCGCCCTTCAGACCCAAAGACAAGAATGATTACACATTACTGCTTCACGACAGAAATAGGCACCGTTGTGGTACCCATAATCTAGCCGGCATCCTGTGCAAAGGAGCCTCACACTGGTGAAGTTTGGCGGGACTATGAGAAAGTACAATATTCATATTTCAAAAGTGCATAGGTTCTAAATTCAAACGTAATTTTTATACGTAGGTTACATTATTTATGGTCGGTTTAAGTGTAAAGGAGGGTTAGTTCAGATTGCATTTCATTTACTTATAAACTAGTAATTTTATAAATAAAAAATCAACATATTTAATGAGTTTGTGACATGGCTCCAGGTTTGGTACTAGATGTAGCCGGGAAAAAGCGTTTTGCCGAGTTTTCACGGCCTTCGTCGTCCTTTTCTTTTTTCTTCGCATGCAGCATCATCTTCCATAAATAAAAATGAATTGCTGTTCGTTAGTCTCGCATAAACTCGAGAACAGCTGGACCGATTTGGCTAATTTTGGTCTTGAATTATTTGTGGAAGTCCAGAGAAGGTTTAAAAGGTGAATAAATAGGAAAATGCTGCTAAATTAAATAAAAAACAACAAATTTGTTTTTTTTTGATGTGTCCATACAATATAACAAACCAAGTGTCCAAACATAATTTCTATAAAAGAAATTATTGACGCACGGTTTGACAGTTCTGCTGTGAAACAATTTCATTACGACAGCAGGGTACATATTTTACGAAGTAATTTTTGATGTAAAGATATATTATTGACAAATTCATATAAAAACATTATTTTATTTATTATATAGAGAACAACGTCTGTCGGGTCAGCTCGTCTTCCATAAAAGTGGCCCAGGTTTTTTATATAACAGTAAACCAATCGAACCTTCATACACCAGAGCAGTGTTGTCTAGTTCACTGACTATGAAATAGGTGCTTTTTACACGCTTTTTATTAGCTTCACCTGTATGTATGTATGTTTGTTTGTAACCGACTCATTTTGACCCACTTTAAACGGCCAGATTTCGTTTAAAATTCGTAGATTTATCGAGGACCGGTGACAATACTTTAATTTGATAAAATCATTCCATTTTTCAATTCGCAAAAAAAAATTTTTTTTAATTTAAATAATTTCGTCTATAAGGCAGAAAATGAAGTTAATTTTTAATTTCAAACATTATAATATTAGGAAATTTTTGAATAGCAATGAGAATTTTTAATTCAACAATGGAAATTATAGTTTAAAAAAACACGCTTTTATAAATAAACCAAACTAAAAAGTAGGAAATATTTTCTATTTTTAAGTAAGTTTTAAATTTTTTTTAGTTTTTTTTTCAACTACTATTAATTATATTAATATTGTAAATTATGCAGGAGATGAAAGCGATGCTCTATACAGCGGTAGAAGAAGCGCCGTCTGCTGAAAATGTTGAGCCAGAAGTACTTAGCAGACACTTCGCCAATTTTGATGAGACATTCTTTCATTACTGCGATGAGGAGCTCAAGAAAATCAACACATTTTATTCGGGTATGGTTTGTTAATACAACTGTGCGTATGAGGCAAATGAGTTAATCCATGTCTGAGTATCAGGGGATCAAATTCAAAATATATTTATTTTCTCTCACTATAAAAACTTATTATACACAGTTTATTAAAATCTATATTTAAACATTGTTTCAATTGTGAGAGACTGATGCTTGAAATAGGTAACAAATACCTTTGCTGCAAGTCACCGGGCCCCCAAAGCACATGGTAATAATGTGAAGGATATACAAAAAATAAATATATTATAATAAAACTTAATTAAATAAAGAAAACTTATTTAGATAAAGCAAGTAATTGATGTTAGTGTGGCTATCTTGGCGTATCTGTTGTAGAAATTTTTTACCTTAATTAAGTCAGTTTTCAGTTTCAGTGCAGTCCAAGTGTTTAAGCCATTCAAATAGAAGTTTATTACTTTTTTGATAGTTAACTGTATGTAATTTTAGCACTCTATATATTCAGTGATCATCTCTTAAGTGGGGCAAACGGGCAAGAGGCTCATGTGAAAGGGTGAGAACCGCCGATGGACATTCGCATCACTAGGTGTCAAGAGATGAGTTGCCGGCCTATAAGTTGGGAGTATGCTCTAAGGTCCCTAAGATATGCAAATAATTTCGGCTAGTCTAGTCAGATGTAAAATGAGCATTTTATTTCAGAGAAGCTAGCAGAGGCTACACGGAAATATGCCACGTTGCAGAGCGAGATGAAGTCTCGATTTGAGACGATCAAGCCGAAGAGCGGCGGCGATAGCAGGAAGTCGGTACCGCGGCGCAAGGTTCAGGAGCTGAAGCTGGCCTTCAGCGAGTTCTACCTGAGCCTGATACTGTTGCAGAACTACCAGAACCTCAATTACACCGGCTTTAGGAAAATATTGAAGAAACATGATAAGGTGAGCTTTTTTGTGTAAGTTATCAAAGCATGAGGGGTCCATTTGATGGCAATTATAATGCATTGCCTATCGATTTTTCATATCGACAATCGAGTAATCTCCGATCTCCGAGATGTGGCTTCTCTCTGCATCTTCTACTCCATCTATCACGGGGAGTGCACATAGGAGCTGTTCGGATTGATACCAGCGGCCGAATTCCACCACCGGACATTAAGTCGAAGTGCTGAATACCATCCTGGTGCCTGCATGACGTTGACGTCTAGCATTCCTAAACGCGCGTTTTGCAAGATACTTCTTGCCTCGCACAGCCATATTGTGGAATCATTTACCGGCTGCTGTTTTGCTGAACCGGTACGACTTTGGGACCTTTAAAGAAAGAGTATATATACCTTAAAGGTCGTGGTCAGTCATGGGCGGTTGCCTCACAACTCCCCATTCCGTGGGCCTCCTTCCCGGTTGCCACCTCTTTTATAAAAAAAAATAAAAGTAGATATTAATGAACGTTCGATTATTTCTTTTATACACTAAATCAATTATTGTTCTCTCAAATTTTGGACAAAAAGTACACTTGACAAATTAGGTACACAATTGCGAAATTGCCTTGCGAATAACCTTGCTATTAACCGACTTTCATTTTCTATTGATTATGTATAGGGTCATGATTATATATGCATTAAATACAGAAGTGTATGTGTATTTGAAGAATTTGTTTAGTAGGACTTTCTTTCTTTCTTCTCTAAGGAATTCCTTAAGTATTATATCCTTCTTTGAAAGTAGTTTGCTAAAAATACAACTGCCATTTGAAATGGCTTCTCATACTTAACGGAACACAAATTATTCTTGCACCGATAAACTGTTAAAATGAATTCGCGTATAATTTTTGTATTCTATACATTTTTGTCAGTCTTTAAATGTCATTTTAAATGTAGTTGTATACATCCGACTTTCATACATTTTATCTTATATCATTTATATGTCTGTATAGAGCCTCTTGCTGCTAGACAACCGATTAAAACAGGCCAGGTTTACACTCGCGATTTGTATGTTTGTTGTTGTGCGTGCGTTGCTCAGAACAGAGGTTTACTGTCAACCTCAATTTTTTTCGACGCATTCATAGCAGCTGTCTCAGTCTATTTAGACGTATAAATTATTGTTTTGTATTGATTTGTAAATGAGCAATTGTTGAGTTACATGCAAATTCTTCTCAACACAGAAGCTTAACGAATTGGCGTTAGTGATAAAAATATAGCTGTCGATTCAATAGCGGCTTATCACACCTATTTGAATAAAGATTATGACTTTGAGTTGAGACCAACAGTTTGAGACTCAATTGTTATTTGACAATCTTCATTGGAAAGCAAACGCTTATCGATACGCCCCGTCCATTACAATGCAGTGCTGCTCAGGATTCCTGAAAAACACAAAAACTCCGAGCGGCACTACAATTGCGCTCGTCACTTTGAGACGTAAGATGTTAAGCCTCATTTGCCCAGTAATTTAACTAGCTCCCTTCAGACTGAAACAAAGTAATGCTTACACATTACTGCTTCACCGCAGACATAGGCGCCGTTTTGGTACCCATAATCTAGCCGGCGTCCGGTGCAAAGGAGCACTAGTGAAGTTAGTACGTGGTATCTACTAACTTCACCACTGACAAAGCAAAATTGGTATTACTTTATCGGACTCTCAGGTCGCCTATACGCTAGTATATTCTTAGTCTATGGTACCTACTAACTCTAGTCAATCCTATTGATCATATTCCCAAGCCGATTGATCAGTAAAAACGACCATCTAATGTAAAATAATTGGTTCTAGTTATTAAATGTAAGCAATGGAGCTGGGTGGCGAGCTGAACACGTGGAAACCTCACACTTTTACACCAACAAGGACATAGACAGGCTCATCAGCGACACAGAGGCAACCGTCACCAACGACCTGGAGGGCGGTGATCGGCAGAAGGCGATGAAGAAGCTTCGAGTGCCACCTCTGGGCGAACAGCAGAGTCCCTGGACGACGTTCAAAGTTGGACTGTTCTCTGGGTCCTTTATAGTTTTGGCTATCTCTGTCGTTTTATCGGGTGAGTTGTCAGTTTGATACGTATTTTTTTAGTATCCTATCGGACCCCTGGCTGGGCAAGCCGTCCCCTAATTTTCTCCATTTATCGGGATCTGCCTGGACGTCTTTGCCCGTCCTGAGGCACCCAGTGCCTGGTCTGTGTGCATCTGACATACATGCCCAGCCCAGTGCCACTTTAGCCTGTCGTTTTTTTCTCCCACATCAGCAGTGCCAGTTCTGGAGCGCAGTTCCGTATTTCTAACGTAGATTATATTTTTATATGGTTGGCATTTTTGTGAAATACACAAGGAAAATGATTTATGTAATAGGCGACCTAGATAAGATGATGGTAAGTGATAGTGAGTGACTGCAGCCCCTGCTTTTTTGAATCACCGTAGGAATTACAAAAACGTATCAAGGATTTCGTTTCTTTAAAGCATGAAAAAACCGTGAAATGATGTTTGGTCCTTTTTTTAAAGATCAGGAAAAAACATATACGTAGTAGGCCCATAAGCTGGGCCGATGTGTATGACATCCTTTACCGACTAAAAACCTCCAAGATCTTAATAGCTCTGTAGAGAGTCGTCGGCCCATTACAATACATAGTCGCTGAAGATTCTTGCAAAACCCAAAAACTCTGTGCGGCACTACAATTTTGCTCGTCACCTTGAGGCATAAGAAGTTAAGCCTCAGACCTCAGACCCAACACAATAATCCTCACACATTCACGACAGAAAAAGGCGCTATTGTGGCACCCATAATCTTGCCGGCATCCTATGCAAAGGAGCCCTAAGTCGCCTCTTACGACAACCTTGGGCCTGGGACTCCCCTATTCTTTTTATGCCCCAGGGAAGCACAGTGCATGTGCATGTAGGATGTTTGATCTACAATCTGGTTGTCTTTGAAAAAGAAAACTTCTGTTTTTATTTTTGTAATACAACATTCGATGGAGGTCGTATATAAATATAATTATGAAGCCCGTTTTGTAACTCGGCATCGCGTTCTTAAGATTAAGTCCTAAATTAAATATGCTAACGCTTGACAATTACTTCTATAAATTACGATTATATTATTATATAACAGTAATAAACTTATAAATTTTCCCAAGATTTACACAGATAACACAATGTGATGTAATGTTAAATAGAGCATAAATTATAAAGTAGTTTATCTATGCACAGGTATAAGTTTGACCAGAGACAATAAATACAGTTTAAACATAGGTACTCTGTGGTCAATATTTAGATTGCATATTGGCTGCATAGCGTTTGCATTTTGTTTGTTGTAGATAACTACAAACTATGGTCCTTTGTTTGTTATCTAGGCTATGCAATGTTTTATCGTGATATAAATTGTTCTATTAAAATAAATATACCTTTTCCTCTTTTTTGTTTTTTTTTCCTGTAATTTTTTTTTAATGACTTTTGGTTTTGTGTTAATGTTGTCGTCTTTTGAGATGTGTTTTCAATGTTTTGACACAACTATCTCGAAGAAAAGACAGAAACTACTTAATATACAGGCCGTCGCATAGCTATTTCAAATGGAGGAATATTGCCTTTACCTCGTACTCCCATGTTTTTACATCATCCTTTTGGACCAAATAATTAAAATCATTAAGGCCGAGACATTTGAAATTGCAAGTTACAATAATTAACGCCGGCGGTACTTTTAAAGGGTGCAAAACTTTGGCGTTCATTCAAATTCAAATACTGGCGCCTAGTAAAAAAGTAAGTAGTTTGTCGATGACTTTAGTGATTGAAGTTCGGGAGTAGAGGGGGCTTAAATAAAAGAAAAATAGTATCAGCTGTGACATTTCGACATCCAGTGGGCTATGGGAGGCTCCTTTGCACAGGATGCCGGCTAGATTATGGGTACCACATCGGCGCCTATTTCTGCCGTGAAGCAGTATAAATGTGTAACCATTATTGTGTTTCAGTCTGAAGGGCGCCGTAGCTAGTGAAATTACTGGGCAAATGAGACTTAACATCTTATGTCTCAAGGTGACGAGCGCAATTGTAGTGCCGCTCAGCCTACGACGTTGACGTAAAATAATGTCAAATAATATTAGAAATCTTTAGGTTTATCACTTTAATTATGAATGGAAATTAAACTTCAATTACCTATCCAACACTCCTAAACAATTATTTACTCGATTCCGTGTGAATTTCAATCAGGAGTCTAAAGCAAACATTTATAGTCCCTTGCAAAGGACCTTTGGTGACATGTTGTATTCTATCAAGTTTTTATTTAGTGTTTTTTTGTTCCAATTGTATATCAAATATTGTTATTAAAAGTAGCCTAGTAATTTATATTTAAATTTAAAAATAGTGCTTTGAAAAGGACTATCAGCTTTAGTAACTACTAAGAAAATTTTAGCAAATAGGTTTAATACCTTTTCAACCTACTAACTAACCCACAATACTTCCAAAGGTACTAATTGTGAATGTTGCCAAATATATTAATGCAATTATTTTACCTCGTTTTTTGTAATAAATTAAAATAATTATATTTATAATATGGTTATTTTAATATACATACACATGAATTTGAAGTTATAATTCTGTAAGAGTTTAAAATGGTATATTTTTTAATTTTTTGCTTAAAATAGTGGTAAAAAGCGGAAGTTAGTTTGGTCATTATTACAACATTTTAATGTAGCAAGACTTTATTTTTATTATAAAAACGATTTAAACTGCATTCATAGATTCTAAATAATTGCCTAGTTGAACCTGAAATCGAACCCAGCTGCCGAAATCACCAGATCTAACCCCGTTACATATTTTTTATGGGGTTACGGGGACGTATTACTACATAGCCACCAGGAGAAAATAAATATGTTAGCGGTGATAGTAATGTCTTTTATAGCGGTTGAAATTATATTTCATCCCAGCAACATGTACCAGGACTTCATATGTAGTTTAGAGATTCATGCACACTGCAGGTTTCACTTCTGACATGTGTACTTAGTACTCTCGCAATTTTTTTTTAAGATCTACGCCTTTTAATGGCACGTGTATTTTTTTCAGCGCTATATCACGAGGGAGGAACAGACCACTTCAAGACCGCGTTCAGATTATACCGAGGTCCTTTCCTACTCGTCGAGTTCATATTCTTAATAGGCATCAACGTGTACGGCTGGAGAAGTTCCGGTGTGAACCACGTCCTCATCTTCGAGCTGGACCCGAGGAAACATCTCTCGGAGCAGCATTTAATGGAACTGGCTGCTATATTTGGCGTTGTCTGGGCGCTAAGTATACTCAGCTTCATATACAGCGCTAGTCTGAGTATACCACCTTTTGTGAATCCGCTAGCGCTCGTCGTCATCATGCTGGTGTTTCTGATGAATCCTCTGCGGGTGTTCAGGCACGAGGCGAGGTTCTGGTTCCTGAGGATATGTGTGAGTATTTAAGTTTATTCAATGTTGGATCATGTTCACGAATCACCCTTACACAAACAATGAATTCAAACTTATTAATGAAATTATTTAAACACAACTCATATATTGGATGCCAGTACCTTACAAACTAATTTGTTTTATACAGTATGTATTTTACATCTATGAATTAAATGTAGCCACATACTTGTTATAACATTTGCTGACGATATACAAAACATGGAAAAAATCGGTGCACTAGTTAGGTCTAAAGTAGACTTTTAATTTTGAGCGAATATTAACATGCTGTACATTGTACAATCGGGTCACGAGGTCACTGGGTCAACACTCAATGATTCAATGAACTTGAATCTTTGCACATCAAAAAGCGATGTTGCCATCCCGCGTGCTTCAAGTTCAAAGACGCTGCACAGTGAGTTATTTGACCTCAAAACATGGCCAAAAATGTTTTATTCACCTATTCGATATAAAATCTCTTACTGTGTTATAAAAAAAAATGGGATAATATGGAAAACTATCAAAATATGATAAATAATGTTCCTAACCAAAGAGCCAAAATGAAGTGTTTGTAAAACGTATTAAAAATAGCCAAAATAGTTGTGTGAGTACATATCTAGTGTATAAATAGGTAATTAGTTGTGTATACTGATATCCTAAATATATACTCGTATCTACAACTATTTATTACGGGTGCATAAATTAATTAATGAGTAATGTGCTTTTGTGTTTATTAAATTATGTATTAAAGCTTGTTAATAAGTTTCAATGAAAAAATTGCTGAGGGATAGGTATTTAAATATATTTACAAATCACAATATAACCTGAAATAACAGAATGGAAACTAAATTAAAAGATAAAACATTAAGAACTGTCTGTATTGCTGCTGTCATTTTCCACGATTGTTGATGGTTTTAAGAAAACTATTGCATCATCTGAAATAGCTTTCCTCTTTTGTGCTTTGTTCCTCCAGCGAGTGCTGCTGATGTAGGGGTCTGAAGTAAGGAGCAGCCTATTCACTATGTCTTACAAGCATTCCGACCGTGAAAACTTCCTGGAAAAGTTTTCCCTGTATTGGCGGAAATGCTTGTTCCTGGCTTCCGATGCTTCCTCTGAAAGCTGTCCTATTGGAAGCAAAGCGTGTTTTATCACACTTGATGAATGTAATAATATTTTATGGACAGTAGGAGACATCAGTTGCCAGGGATACAAGTCCACATAGAGTTTTGCTGTCTCGAAGGTGTAGGCGCCAAATTTATCTGTGTCTATATCGAATCCCGATGACAAAACCTCGATAAAAATATTACTCGAAACCTTTCAATAAGATCTCTGCTGATTCCAGTTATTTCAGCTGCTGTTTCTGTATCACTGAAAAATCGACGAGAAGTATTGCCATCATTAGTGTTACCGAATCCAGCTTTCGGAATATCAACTAGTAAGCCCATTTTATTCCTGAAACTCTTCTGAATATTCTTTTTTGCTTTTTCGATATCTGTGTGGTCGCCTTGGTTTAATCGGCTTTTACATAAGTTTGCCTTAAGTTTATATGATAGATGCAGCAAAAACTCGAAGAATTTGATACGGGCATGCAGTAGCGAGATACCAAACTTAAAAGTCTCTGGATTTTCGGTACTTGTGATCGTGAGATCATTAAATGTTTTTTGAGTTCTGCCACATATGTAACATCTCAAAGTTGACGTCGTATTCGTCGCTGCATTACATACTTTTCCATCAACCATAGTGGGAAACAAGATATGCGATATCTTTACAGCCTCACCAATACAGGTAGGTTGAAGACCGCTCGCTTGCCGTTCGATGTAATCGATTTCTTCGTTAGTTACATCTTTGTTTTCCTTAGTAAATCTTATTCTGATTGGTCTACAAAACCTGGGTGACGATGGAGTAGGATTCTGCCATATAATTTTGGTTCCACTTGTCAACCTAAGGGGCACGAGAGAACTAATGAAAACGTTAGCATCACTATCACCATCATTTAGAAACTTTTGCTTATATTGTGCTTGTTGAGATCCGTGATTTGTAAAAAAGTGATAATTTACTTTTCTCGATGTCAGAACACAGCTCGATAACATCATCTTAATATTTGCAAAGCCTCATAGCTGTTATATCAACTAAATCTTGCAATTTTATTTCTGCTTCGGTTTCAGATATAGTTTTTATAGGATATATCTCTTGTTTTGCTTTTCGCAAAAGCGTGTAACACGGATAAATTTCCTTGTTGGCTCCTTGTATTATATCGTACTGAGCTCTAGTTAGATTGGCATCCGCAAATATCTTTAAGGCGTGTTCTGGTGAATGTTTTTTTGTCATTGCCGTTCTTTGAGCTTCTTTGCGAAATTTTGAGGCTAAATCTAAGTTTCCTGCGGCGCGATTACTCATTTCTGCCGCAAAAGTAAGTTCTTCTACAGGCACATTTTTCTAATAGCCATTGTTTTGTGACGCTTTGTTCGCCAACTGCATTCGCCAAATTCTTTGCTTGGTCGACCCTTTGAAGATGCAGCTAACAGACTAGGGGCACAAGGCAAGTCAATTGTTTGTTTAAGCCATTCATCATGCTTTTCTCGGAACTTCTTATCAGTACATTTACATGATTGCCAGTGGCGTTTGTACACGATTTTGAAATTTTTGATGATTTGACGAAATTCACCCAATTTTGCCGGGGGACACTTTGTCAAAGTCAACAATTTGTCCTGCAGATCATTTAATTTGTCATCAAAATACTTTTTAGTGCTTTCCCTCACGATAACATGCAGGTATTGTCTCGTAAACGTTCTATAAGAGGCCTCCGATACTGTAACAAAAAAACTTGATTTTTATGTAATCCCATATATTTTTATTTTAAAGTTACTGTGGAAAACTATGGAAAACTTTGTTTAGCTATGATAAAACTAGATACTTCAATGCATCATAAAATATAATTTTCGTCCTGTATCCGTTAGTAGAACCCATTTAAAAACACTTAAAAATATAAAACATTTCAAAAAACAAACTTGGATTTAGCATGCATTTTAGAGCACTATTATGAATGCAATAAGCAATCAAATGTATTAAAAATTACAGGAAACACAGTGCATACCTTGTACTTGAAGATCCATTATAAATTATTCTTCAGAAACACTCCTAAAATTAAAATTTCAAAAGCAAAAGTTGATAACACAGCGCGTAGTCGAGAGCAAAGGCAACTGTATCCAAAGAGTGCGCAGTTCCGATTGACCCTACACTAGGACCGTCAACTGTACGCAGGTAGTAATAACGTGGTTTGACGCGCAATTTATCTACCTGCTCAAGCAAAAACATCTCCTTTGTGTCTGTTAACAATGAGAAATGCGATTAATGGCCATGCTTTGGGGTTTAATACCCGTCCGTGCGCTGGTCGTTTGTCGTTTAGAACACAAGTGATGTTGCCTGTTCGCTTCTCGCGGTGTCTTCAAACGTGTCGGACCGTCCTAAAGTGAAAGAACGCGGATAGGCTTAGGGTAGAGCGCAACCTATCGATAAATAGCTTCTTTTAAAGGAAATAATACCCGATTCAAAAAGCTATTTTACTTTAAATACTTAGCGCACAGTGTTTCTAGAAATATCGTAAAAAACCTTTAAACACTACGCTTACTAAATTACTTAAACTTAAATACTTAGTGTATTTAATGAAATGAAATGAAAATGAATTTATTATTATATTTATATTTATTAAGTAGTAAACAGATAATAATTATAAACAAAGGAGAAATAAACAATAACGGTTTTTTAATGTCCTACATGTTATGTAATACAAAGCAATCTAATTCTAAGAAACCGTATCAACTTACCCGTTGCTACTCAGGTTTTATTAAACGGTCAAATGAGCGTACAGGACACCTGATGTTAATTGATCACCGCCGCCCACATTCTCTTACAACACCAAAGGAATCACAGGAGCATTGCCGGGGTTTTAGATAGGTGTACAGGCTGATTTTAAAGATATCTATGTCAAGGAAGAAAGTTCTTTGGAAAAGGCACTGTAAGGAAACGCCTGACATCCTGATGGTGGAGATGATATCGTAATTTGTGGCGAGTCGTGCGAAAGTGGAATTCGGCGGCAGTAATCAGGTCAAGCAGTTGTTCGGAAACTCCCAGCAACGCCAAATGATCTAGCCATTCACAGAGCACTAGATCCCTGACAATTCGAGCAGCTATGCGTTGCACGCGGGCAATAGGTTCTAGCTGATACTGGGGTGCGTCCGACCAGAGGTGACAACAATATAGGCAGTATCTGGTGTTCTAGGTCAGCTTGAAGTATTACCGTGATTCATGCTAGGGGTCATATCATTAATAGATATGACCCCTAGCTTCATTGAAGCCAATTTGGCTTCCTTGACACCTTCCAGATGTCCTGTAGACATGACCGGACGTGGTCTTCATAATCTACTCGCACCCTACCCTTCAAATTGCCGAAACGTTGACAGCAGATATCCTCCCCAACAAACACACCTACCCATATTATTATTCTGTGCGATTGAGGAACTTAATCCGAACGAGTCTGGTCCGATTGTACTGTAGTCATAGGACGACAGCATGACTCTGTCACATCAAAAAACCCTTTTAGCTAACAAAACAGTAGTTTCGTAAGTTATATCGTAAAAAAATTCTTGCTGGAAGTTCATTAAATTTATAATTTGTTAAAATTATAATAACATTCGAATAACACATAAATAGTTGTATCTTATTGTATCCTATCCTTGGGAAGGTATTTCGTAATGGATGCTAAATAATGGTGAAAAAGTATCGATAAACTAACTAACTAACTAAACCCTATTCAATACTTATTTTTTTCGTTATTTGAATGTTCACCACTTCAGTCATCACTCATCAGTGACCAGTGTATCGCGAGTCTTATGGGCGAATAGATTATGTGTTTGCCTTTCGAAGGAATCAAGCTGAAATGGACACTTTCTACTACTGTATATGTGTACATGTGTAAATTGTGTTTTTAAGTTTGTTAATTGTTATTGTTTTTACGGCGAATTTGACATTTATTTTTTCTTTGACGTTTGCGAATATGGGTGAGTTTATTTGAATATAAAACAAGATGCACAATATTGAACTTACAGTTCAGTTCAGTTATACCGAAATAAAAAAGTGTTCGTAAGAATGAACATAGAGAATTTTTATTTCGTCGCAAATAATCAAACAAATCAAAGGTGAAGCCGACGATCCAGAGGTCAATGTACGTCGTCTTAACAGTACTGCTAATTCTTAGTATATTTATTTGAATTTTTATTTTGTTTGAAAATTTCACTTTTTCAATTTAATTTTTTTTATTTAAGTTCTGTGGACTAGTATTACTTATATTTTTATTTATTTCATAAATATGCAGACCATACTGTATATTATAGCCATTGTAAAGTACTCTGTTGATTGAAAAGAATGGCCGTTGAGTTTCTTGTGTGTCTCAAGAGCTCTCCTTTATACGAACAAATAGTAGATTCAGTAATTCAAAAGAAAGTTGCTTAGTTCAATCTAATTGTATCAAGTCTAATTGGCTTTTACTTTGATCATTAATACGATTGTTTTTTATGCCAGTAGTAGTATCTCTGTAATTAAAAATAAGGGGTTGAGAAGGGTTATAAACTGTATGTAGATCGTGTGAAGTAGTTTTTTTTTATGGAATAGGAGGACAAACGAGCGTACGGGTCACCTGTTGTTAATTGATCACCGCCGCCCATACTCTCTTGCAACACCAGAGGAATCACAGGAGCGTTGCCGGCCTTTAAGGAAGGTGTACGCGCTTTTTTTGAAGGTACCCATGTCGTATCGTCCCGGAAACACCGCACAAGGAAGTTCATTCCACAGCTTTGTAGTACGTGGAAGAAAGCTCCTTGTAAACCGCACTGTGGAGGACCGCCACACATCCAGATGGTGAGGATGATATCCTAACTTGTGGCGTGTCGTGCGAAGGTGGAATTCGGCGGCAGGAATTAGGTAAAACAGCTCTTCGGAACACTCCCCGTGATTAA
The DNA here is from genome assembly GCF_905404315.1 of Leptidea sinapis. Classification (NCBI taxonomy): domain Eukaryota; kingdom Metazoa; phylum Arthropoda; class Insecta; order Lepidoptera; family Pieridae; genus Leptidea; species Leptidea sinapis. The sequence continues at coordinate 6,852,289 of NC_066268.1, forward strand.
TGCGGTAGAAGACACACAATGAAGCGACGTCTCTACGCAACGCCAAGTGATCCAGCCGTTCACAGAGTACTGGGTCCCCGACAATTCGCGCTGCTCTGCGTTGCACGCGCTCAAATGGATCGAGCTGATACTGGGGTGCGCCAGACCAGAGATGACAGCAATACTCCATGTGTAGCCGGACCTGCGCTTTGTACAGCGCTAGAATGTGGGCCGGCTTGAAGTATTGCCGTGCTCTATTAATGACGCCCAGTTTCTTTGAAGCCAATTTGGCTTTGCCCTCCAGATGGCCATGGAATTGGCAATCGCTCGAGATTTCGAGACCCAGTATTCCGATACTAGGCGAGGCTTTTAGGGAAGTGTTGTCGAAGAGCGGTGATGTGACAAAAGGGGTTTTTTTAGTGGTAAACGCGCAAACTTGAGTCTTCTGGGGGTTAAATTGGACAAGGTTCAATTTACCCCATTCCGCGACCTTCTCAAGAGAGGACTCGATAGAAGACACAAGTTTCTCCCGGCACTGGTCGACGATTTCCCGAGAGAGACGTGCATGGCCCGTGTATACGGCATCACCAGTGCTGTCATCTGCATAGCAATGAATGTTGGAGGTTGGACACCTCATTGATATGCAGAAGAAACAGCGTAGGAGATAGCACACAGCCTTGGGGCACTCCAGCATTCACGGGCTTCGGGTTCGAGCAATGTCCGTCGACAACGACCTGTATGCTGCGCCCAGTGAGGAAGCTGGAGGTCCACTTGCACAAGCTCTCGGGAAGCCCAAATGATGGAAGTTTAGAGAGGAGCGCCTTATGCCATACACGATCAAAGGCCTTCGCTATATCCAGGCTAACTGCCAGGCCTTCCCCCTTGCTTTCAATAGCCGCAGCCCATCTATGTGTTAGGTATACCAGAAGATCACCTGCCGGCCGACCATGGCGAAACCCGTATTGTCGGTCGTTGATCAACTGGTGACCCTCTAGGTATACCAAGAGCTGACGGCTAATTATGCTCTCCATGATTTTGGAGAGCAGGGAGGTAATAGCAATAGGCCTGTAGTTTGCCGGATCTGAACTGTCTCCTTTTTTTGGATCGGATGGACAAGGGCTGACTTCCATGAGTCAGGGACTACGCCTTTGGAATAAGAGTGCCGGAATAAACGCCTTAGCACCGGCGTCAACTCAGGGGCACACGTTCTAAGCACGATTGGAGAAATGCCATCCGGCCCGCTCGACTTCCTGACGTCCAACGAAAACAGAGCTCGCCTAACAGTTTTCTGTCTGAACTGTACTTCAGGCATAGAGCTCTGACACCGCGGGATGGTCGGCGGTGTTTTTCCGTTGTCGTCAAGAGTCGAGTTGGAGGCGAAAAGAGCGCACAGGAGATCGGCTTTCTCTTTTGCCGTATGGGCCAGGGTGTCATTCCTCATGTGCAACGGCGGCACTCGGGTTCCGTCTAGGAAGACGGAACCCGAGAGGTGACGAATTTGAGTCCCCCATCGTCCATAAATTTTGTTTAGAAGTTTTATTTATAAAAAAAATAACAATTTGTTTAAATATATTCAGTTATTTTTGCGTTTTCACGGACATACATACAGACATAATTCTATGAAGTACATTTCGAATCGGTATTATTAGAACACACAGTAAGTCTTCTTAAATAAATATTATGTATGTGTTATTTTATTAGAATATATATAGATGTTAATTATTTTTCGAGTCAGTTAATTGCCATATTTTTTACCTGTCCTATCACATAAAGGAAGTAATTATTTATTTTATCAACATCAATGGTTTTAAAATAGTTGTGAATGCTGTTCTGTAATTACAATTTTAATATATTCTAGAATCTAGACTAAAACAGCACATTGTTGAGTTATATTCGTTTCAACTGCCGCCATTTTTACTTACTTGTTTCGTTCATCATTAAAAAATTATCTCAAAATAGAGGTTCCAATTGTTTATCGAAAATTTGTAATTTTTTTTCTTTATTCACTTTCATCTGTTATGAAATATTAGGTTCCTAGATCAACAAATATAATGTGTCTGTCTTTTTAATGACACTCATTTTAATTAAATAATGCATTGTTATACAGCACACTCGTAAAATAATATATATTTAAACTAGTGGACCCGACAGACGTTGTCCTGTGCACACGTCTAAAATTTGAAAAATAGTTCCAGCCGTTAGGAGGAGCTCACTATCATACATATACATGGGCAGGAGATTTATATATGGACAGAATTGAGAATCTAAATTCTAAACCAATCTCAAATTCACTGGAACACTTTAAAAAATCATCAAAATCGGTCCAGCCGAGGTAGGAGGTAATTCAATTGTGAATCTAAAGAATCCTCGAATCCACTTGAACAAACAAAAAATTCATTCAAATCGGTCCAGCCGTTTAGGAGTAGTTCACTGTCAACACACGTACAGAAGAATTATATATATAAAGATACAATAACTCAAATAAAACAATTCAATACATTTTAAAGCATACAAAGTAAAAGTTTATACGAAACTATAGAACATTATATAATAGATTATATAGCATATTCTTTTTTTTGGGAGTGGTGGATAGACGAGCCTACGGCTCAGCTGGGGGTAAATGATTACCGCCGCCCATAATTTCTTGAAACAGCAGAGCAATCACCATAAAGTTGCTGGTCGTACCCAAGTCGTATAGTCCAGGAAACAGCACGCAAGGAACTCATTCCACTGTTTAGTTGTACGTGGAAATAAACATCTATAACATGCATGAAATTCCATTTTGTTATAGCTGATTTTATGACTTTGTTCCATAAATACTGTTACTATAAAAACAATAACGATAGTTTAAATTTGGAATCTGTTACTCAATTTGATTTTTTTTTATTCAAAATAGGATTCAAAATCACTTAAAGAACGTCAAAACTACCACCGATTCAAAATCTGAACCGATGAAAAATCGACTGACTCAGACCTTAGAAGAACGGGCGCAAGAAACTCAGCGGGCTTTTTTTTAATAAAAATATGGATTACAATGTTATATCGTACAATGAACATTTATAATTAAAGAGCCTGAGGGTGTCCGCTTGATTCCCATTATGTTTATTAAGAGAATCGTTTAAGTTATAATAACCTTTCCACATCAAGAACATTATCAAGAATATATTCAGAAGAATTTAGTTTTATTAATGAAATGGCAATACAATGTTTGCTGGGACAGCTAGTACATATAGAAAAAAAAAATATAAACTAATAAGCAAATTCTGTGATTTTAACTTTTGTGAATTGTTTTTTTTTCAGGGTCGAATTTTAGCAGCGCCCTTCGTGCCTGTGTTATTTGCCGACTTTTGGCTGGCGGACCAGTGGAATTCTTTTGTCTATGCTTTCTTGGACTTCCATTATCTGATCGCGTTCTACGTGTCGGGCTCTGATTGGTTCGTCGGTAACAGTGAGTATTGTCAGTTTATTATTTGACGTAGTATTATGATTTTTGGTGAACGACTTCGCGGGAAATTCGAAAAAGAAGTAACGGTTTCGGCACTTCTGCAAGAAATAATCTTTATATGTACATAATAATTGACTCAACATAATACATAATTATCGTCATTAAGATCTTAAAATACCAGTTTTAAAGGACAGTTCCCCTGGAAACATTGTTATGGAAAGAAAATACATTGGGTTTGATAAAAAATAATAACTGTTATCAGTATGTGTAGGCGCCTAGTGCCCTGGTCTTGATGAAAGGGAAATCTTGGCGTCCAATTAAAAAGAAGACTGTTATTAAATAATTTAATTCGTGAAGTACAATTTACAAAGGCAAAGTGATTCGTATCAAAGTGACGGTCGCGCGGCTCTCTCCAACGCGACCGTGTCGTATCCAAACCGGTCTGTCCGCGCGACCATCTTAATTCGGCCGCTTAACACAGCGACTTACAAATTCATAATGGACCGCTAACTTAAAACAGCTGCTAAGGAGTGTTTTTTCTGATTCTGACTCAGGTCAATAGAAGAAGACAGAGTGAGAATTAGCAATGCTTTAAGTTAGCAGAATATTTAGAATAAGGGGGTATGTCGCTAACAGATGAGTATATAGTATGAGTGTTAGCAATGTCAGGAAAACAAGAACATAGATATATAGCTTAGCTATAGATAGCATATCTAAATATAGGCGCTTATCTCTGCCGTGAACCAATAGTTTATTTTTATTTATTTATTTTGTTTAAAACAGTTACAATACCAATTGCACTAATCAAGTATGGTAATCAATTGGTATTGCTAGACACTGTAAATAGATCACAATCAGGGCGACCTTCTACGAGGCGATTAAATAAATATGAAACACAGTAACTTTGTACTTTTTAAAAGTTAGTCAGCATTACTGTGTTTCAGTCTGAAGGGCGCCGTAGCTAGTGAATTTACTGGGCAAATGAGACGTAACATCTTATGCCTCAAGGTGACGAGCGTAGTTGTAGTACTACTCAGAAATTTGGGGGTTTCAATAATCCTGAGCGGCACTGCGTTGTAATGGGCAGGGCGTATTAATTTTAATTAATTTTTATAAAAACAAACCTGAAATCCTCTCTCAAAACTTTGCTAGCTGTTAGATTACATGGGTGGATTGCTTATTAGTGGGGCCAATAAGACTAATAAGGGCCAATAAGGCCCTGTCTAACTAGGCACACACAGGCTAGTCGCTTTCCACTTCGCACTAACTGAATTTAATAATATAAGAAATAAATGTACCTATGTAACGCTTTGTGTTTTAATAACAAAGTGTTCCAAACCAATATTAAATACGATACATTTTTATAAATAAAGCGGAGCCTATGTTACAGAGTGAAGAATTAAAAAAAAACGTTTTTTTTTATTTATCATACAAAACAGAAAATATCATCAATTTTAACACAATTTTTCAGGTAAGGACACAGTGGATCCAACGTTAGCTCAAACTATGATCTACGATGAGAATATACTACGTATGTTGCATGAGTGTTCATGAGTATTGTGGTGTTGTGTGCAAATTAGTATTATATTAATATAAACAATTGTAGAGTGGTCGCGAACCTGTAAACATTCCGGTTAACGAACCCTCACTACCTGTCTCAGTCACTCGCGTACAGTAATTTTACCGTCTCGCTCTCGCGTATGTTATTGGCAGTAGAAGGTCATTGTTCGAAATTGTTTACCTTGTGAAACTGTTATAATATTTCAATTGGTAACATTATATAGTTTCACAGAACATTTATTTTATGTTATTTGTTACAAATTATGCATGCCGATGAATTGTGTCGTGGTTTGAAAGTTGAACTCGTTATACCTAATGTTTTAAGCTTTCCTATTTACTCACTAAACTTAAATATTAACTATCTTATGCTCCATGATGTTTGTTAGGTTTCGTGCAACTATTTTAGCAGTATTGCAAGCGCTATAAGTGCGACTGGCTATCACGGAGGATATAACGTTTGTAACTATTTTACTATTGTATAAGGGGTTGGTAATTTAAACGCACTTAAAATTGAAATACCTGTATTTTACTGTTTCCACTAATAATTTACAATAATTCAATACAATTTGGGCAGCGTTAACCCTTACAATTCACAATAACTAATGTTCACTCGAACTGAGCGCTCCGGCTTATATAGGGCACGACCGTCACAGTGATGATGCTACCAACTGTTAATTGGTACTACTGTAGTGCCAACTAACTTACACAAATTAATCAAAGATCTTAATATAATATGCTATTATAGTTATTTCTAAAATTATAGTTATAATTATACAAAACAGTACTAACACAGTAAGTAGTTAAATAAATGCTATTATTAATTGGGATGTCTAATCTAATCAATCATATATAGTGAAGTTATAATGTCAAAAATGTCAAATGTCTTATAGCAGTTCATGACTATAAGTAATCAATATTATAATATTGCTGACACTATAATATTGAATAATTTATATACGCAATTTGCAAACAAATTTTGCATCGAACAATCGAGCAATCGAACGATATGATAGTTGGGGCCGACTCTAGTTTGTCACTAAATTAAAAAAAAAACTATGACAGCTGCCAGAAATTTTTCATTATCGGTTAAAGTTTATGGTGGTCATAATATTCAGCTCCTGCATAGACCAAGAATAGTAACTAGACATCGTTTTGGCGTGGCCAACATGAGACGGATAAGATAAGTTATGGGTTGCAAGAAACGATATAATTAATACAATATACTTACTTAAACATACATAAATCCATATAAACATCTATGACTCAGAAACAAACATCCATATTCACCATATAATTGCTTGAACCTACCGGGATTCGAACCCGGGATCTCTAGCTTAGTAGGTAGGGTCGCTAACTGCTCGGCTATATAGGTCGTCTTACTATATAAATACAATGATTCGTTTTTATTCCAGATAGTTTCGAGACAAGCAAGTGGTACCTGATATCCCGGGCGCTGGTCAACATCGTGCCGGCCTGGACCAGGTTCTGGCAGTGTCTGCGGCGGTATCGCGACAGCAAGGAGGCCTTCCCGCATCTCGTGAACGCCGGGAAATACTCCACCACATTCTTTGTGGTACTGTTCTCCACGATGCGAACTGTTTATGGCTGTGAGTTTCATTTTTAATGTCCGTCTGTCAATCACTGGGTTCATACACCGCAATGGCTAGACAGCTGATAGGTAAGATAATTTATACGTCTAGATAGAGTCTCGCAACCGATAAAAACAGGTCAGGTTTAATACCTACCACTGGGAGTTGCTTTGCACAGGAAGCCGGCTAGATTATGGGTACCACAACGGCGCCTTTTTCTTCCGTGAAGCAGTAATGTGTAAACATTACTGTGTTTCGGTCTGAAGGGCGCCGTAGCTAGTGAAATTACTGGACAAATGAGCCTTAACATCTTATGTCTCAAGGTGACGAGCGCAATTGTAGAGCCGCTCAGAATTTTATTAATATAACCATCGGCTGAACGTCCTGTTAGTCTCGTCCCTTATTTTCATAAAAAAATACTTTAGTGTGCGTGACAAGCTACGTTTTACACTCGCGATTTGTGTTAGTATGCGTGCATTGCTCAAAATAGAGATAAACTGTCAACTTCGATTTTTTCGACGTAGTCACAGCTGTCACAGTCTATCTTGACGTATGATGATCGTGATGATCTAAGGCCGATACTTTGACAGAGTGTGTACTAATATTGCCAGTGTTACACTAGAAAGCAAGATGGATTCCACAATGGCTGCCTGCCATGTAAATAAAAAAGGGAAAAGGTATTTTTTCATTCTTCGCCATCAAACCAAAAATCTGTTTAAGCTTGTGCCAATAAAGACTACATACGTCATTCGTGACACGGATAACTTAATTGAAAATTTTGAGTGTCGTACCTTGTATAAAGACAATTACAAGAAAAAAAAACTTGACTATTTCCAATACACTTATGCGTATGTTGCAGCGAGCTACGCCGATCCTTACGACAACCCGTTCCTGTACGCGTGGCTGGGCTGCCAGCTGGTGTCGTCGTGCTACACGTACACGTGGGACGTGAAGATGGACTGGGGCCTGCTGTCAGTGGGTGCGGGTGCCGAGAACGGTTTGCTGCGCGACGAGATCGTCTACAGCGTCGGGGTGAGTCATCAGCACCCACTTGTGGAGGCCGAGCTTCCAATACCACTGGACTGGCGGCTGTCAAAGTGCTTTTGTGCCAGTTTGATATTCGCCATTTTGGCGCTGTTGGCCATGTAGCGAGAGTCTGCCGTACTAAAACTAGTGATGACAACCTCAGCAAACATCGATAGATGGTGGGAAACTGTTTACTAAAAAAAAATGTGTACTTTATTACGTTGATCTTGATGTATAAATAACACGAAAAACTAACGAAATTAATTCAAAATGTAAGAATACTTCAGAGTATTGTATGTTTCTTTGCAGCCATTTGTATGATACCTACGTCAAAATTAGTTTGCTGGACGCTCGCGAGAGACGATTCAAATAGGCTCAAAAAAAGGATTGTGTGATTTTATGAAACCACTGTAAAAGTGAAACTTTTTTTTCACATTATAGAGACATTTAACTAATTTTTTTTGGAATAATATACCATTAAGGGTATAACAAAATTTACATTAAACTAAATGAGTCTATACACTACACGGTCAGCTGCTGCGAACTATAAGAGCCGCCCGACCGTCACGCGACATTTACCACACAGACGAAAAAGTTTGAGACGATGTAATATAAGGATCACTTTAAAATTTGCCGTCAAACATATGGCACAACCTGTCCAGTGGTATTTATACAGGTCAGTGTCCGGACTAAACGCCGATGACGTCACATCGTCGCTTTGTTACTGTGTGCAAAACAAGCATCACTAGGATATTATTATTATTAAAAAAACAAAGATTTATTTTTTTCCCTATCATAGATTGATGTAAAGGTGTTGTGTTGTGATGCTGATAATTATTATAATGATGAAAAATCAATGATGTGAGAATGTGGGTAAAGTAAAAAATGACTTTATTTATCTGATAAATCTATTATAGACAGAACAACAGAAACTACAGAACTATTTATTTATTTTCATGCAATCTACAGCGTCATAATTTATATACAATATAATCTATATATATATAAGAGATTTCCACATATATAGTCACTCATCACTATATATCTGGAACCATTAGAGCTAAAGACTTGAAATTTGGTAGGAATATTCTTTTCACCGAATAGAGGTACAGCTATAACGAATTTTCCAAAATTCCATCCACAAGAGTTTTTTTTTATTATGAGCAGCACAACGTCTGTCGGGTCAGCTAGTTATAATATAAAGTAGAAAAATTAAGCCAAAACTGATCACAGTATATTGGTGTGAAACAAAAGAAGTAACATTTTATGATTTAACAAGCCAGATTTACAATTACTATATATACGTTACTTAGAAAATAAATTTAACAAAATAAGATAATAGGAATCTTTGTGTGTGTGTGTAAGGTTGTATTTGAGGGTGTATGCAGTGTGTGTGTTGATACGAGGGAGTCAAAATGGGGTGCGGTGTAATGTGCAGTCCAGGTTATGTGCAGTTGCGGGTAATCTGGTTTGGCCTGTTCACAATCAATAAACATAGAACGCCAAGTGGCTGAAGTACTCACCTGATACTGGTCAGCCCTTTCCTCAGACAAGCACTTCACTTGGCACTACGATGATGCGAAAGAAGTAGTATAAACCACGTGCGACAATGATGCACGAATGCGTAGCGCGGCTCGTGCGTGGTCAGTGGTGTCCACTCGAACAAGATCAACGTAATATCATAACGAGAATATCACATGTACCTAACGGTAATGAAACTGCAAACGTACGCCACAGGACGATGGCAAGGGGGTGAAAGGGGAACGGGAGGGGCGGCTTCACGTTCCAGCGAGATCCAGAGATAATGTGGCCGTGTAGTAATAACATTTATTTATCAAAACATACTTATACATAATAAAATACTGTATACATATCATTTATTAATTAGTAGACCTCTTTACTAAAGATTCAAATTATTCAATTCAAAAGTCAAAACGCCGGATGTGTCCAGATTTGCAGATTCGAATCGGGTATCGTATATAAGTTTTTGTACAAAATAGGTCAGTTTCATGTATCAAAATTAAATTATAAAAATATGCTATTTATAGAGTTTTTACCATAAGAAATACGGATTCAATACTAATTTGTTTCGAAAAACATGAGAATTATTTATATTTTCAAATTTGTTTTTAGCAACACACTAACGATACGGACTATGAAAGGTCATTTTTATTTTTAGTAAAATCAATAAAAATTGCACTTAGACATTTTGACATTTCTTTGTTTATGTTATTATGACGTCACGATCATGGCGGCTCCCTTTTTGGCGCGACTATTTACCGTTTAACTTTAAAGCAATTTTTCTTCGCATAAAGTGGAGTTATTTTGAGGAAATAAAAATACCAGCTATCGACTCTTTACGACCATTTTTGAATATATCTATTCAGCCCCAGTACTAAAATTAGTAATGGACAATGTATCGCTTCCAGTACTACTATTTCGCGATCATTGAGGATCTCGTTCTGCGGTTCATCTGGGCGCCGGCCTTCCTGCTCACAGAGAACAAGATTGTATCTCCGGACACTATGGTCTCCATCATTGCGCCGTTGGAAGTTATCAGGTGCGTTATTTGGTTTCCTATTCCTCTACTTTTATCTGTCATTTATAAAACCATCACTAATATAAATAAATAAATACATACTTTATTGTTTTCTTAATAAAGAAAACCAACAGCATATTACAGATTAGATAAATAAATAATAATGCCAAGAACAGGTTTCCCTTATATTATATTACGGTTTCCGAAAAATTCAACATGGTACCTACTACACTAAAATGAGATTTATTTTGAGATTATATAGGACGTTTCGTTACATAAAAAAAATTTGTAACTAAATATCTACTTAATAGGTACTACATAAATATCGAAACTGTATGTATGGAATATAATAAGATAAATAGTGTCTTTGAAAAAGTCTACTCTATACCATAAGCTACATTGTTTTAATGTCACCAAAAAAGCACAGTTTTTATGGTGCGACAGGCAACTAAATCTAGGTTAGGTATGGTAGGTTACATAACATTATTACATATATAATATTTCCATGTTTTAAGCATTAGACTTAACATTTTAATATCAACTTAAGAAAAAAAAGTCTGTGCAAATAATGCAGTAAGGTATATTCTGCAGTATATTATATGTAATTTTTACATTTTCCGCGTTGGCTGGATGGGTGCACATTTTTTTGTCTTTGCTTTTGAACTGAAGTAAAAATAAAAAAACCTCACCAGAGATGTACCTATGTACACAATACATTTCCTGCCCATTTAAGCGGCTACTCGAAAACTTATGCTATTTCTTTGTTTATGAATAAATTAAATTACCTAGTAGAAAAATGTTGAATGCGTTGTACAACTAGATCAAAAAATTGCGTTATTCATTGCGTTGTGAGCCGCAGGCAACCCACGCCACTCACGTTTTTTGACCCTTCTTCTACAACTGTTGCATAAAATACTAAAATCAAATAGTTCCAACACGTCTTTATACTAAAAGGTAACAATAGTGTAGACTGTAGAGCAAGTAAAGAATGGTATAATGCGAAATGTCTTAACTTAAAAGTTGTTAGCGAAGGTTCTGCTACAATTAGTGGACTGTCGGTGAGTGGAGGGCGTAGGGCTCCGCCATTGAATACCAATGCTAGTCCCAACCCGAAAGCGCGTTGTTACTCGATAGCACCTAAAACGTGCGGGTAATTGGGTGATATACAAATTAATTTGAACTCAAATTTGTTGGCTTAGTTGTGGACCACTGGGGCCCCGTAAGGCACGGGTTTGAATTCCGCATCGTCCATAAATCGTCGTCAATAATCCCAGAAGTGATGAATGAAGAAGAAATAACAAATATTACGCTACTACGAGTGACAGGCAATGACAGAAGCCATATTGCGAACGCGAAGACTGACGGATCCTGTGATTGGCGGCTTGATTTACGACGCGATCTGACTGACTGATATGATAGAAACCAGAGAGAAACATTCATAAAAATATGAACAATATAAATATCTATAATTTATTAATGTTTTATTATAATATTATTAACAAATTACGTATACAATATCATAATAATTCTTGTACAAACAATAACTCATTCGACTTTAGCCGTGTACAAAGTCCGTTAAAATACACAATATTATTTAATTTAAAATCTAATATCAAAGAAAAAGAAAACGATTTAAGTGTACATACTTATATGAATTCTGTAAAAAACAACAAAATCATAAGCATTTATGTACCAAGACATAAGAACATTACTAATTAAAGAATTTACGAATACCCTCAATGTTAAAAATAAAAGTATAATAATGCATTTAATATGTCCCGTCCCTTGTAATCATTTGCCATTATGTATTTTTTACTTTGCTTCTTTGTTGATGATTTAATTGATTTTTATTGCTTTTTATACAGAACGAATTCTTTGTTAACACTAATACAAACCCTCACTTCTTGGATTAATTACACAACTTAAATTTGAAAACAAAATTTATGAACGATGCGGGACTCGATCTCGCGACCTCTCGCGTTTCGTGCGAGCAAACTGAGCCAATTTCATAAATTTTGTTTTCAAATTTAATTTGTGCAAATGCCGATTCCCAGACCTACCAAAACTATCGTACATAAAATTTATCGTACTACAATAATTGTTAATCGATTGCCATCTTGCAATCCTATTGTATATGTATTGAATACCCTATGTATGTATTTTTTAATGCTGAATCATAATAAAATAAAAAATAAAAATTTTAGGGTTGGGTCACCCTTATTATTTAGGGATAAATAGATGTTGGCCGATTCTCAGACCTACCCAATATGCACACAATTTTTTTTTGTTTAGCCGTTTCGGAGGAATTTGGTAACAAACACGGCGACACGAGAATTATATATGTATAATTATTAATATATATATGTAATATAATTATTAATAATATATATATATATATAAAATATAATTATTAATAATATATATATATATATATATTATAATTAATATTATATTATATATATATATATAATATAATATTAATAATTAATTATATATATATATAACAGAAAAATATATGTAGTTGACTCATATAATATGACAGTCTGTCTCGAAATCTACGTCAGCCCGGATTATTCGATATATTCTAAAACTGCGTCAACCGAACCGCAACTATGATAGCTGGATAAAACAACCAAATGTATCCGGAACTACTTTATGTTACTTTTTCAGTTTCTATTTCTGCCATAAAATCCAAGATGGCTAATTTTCAAAATGGCTGCCATGTAATTTAAAAAGTTTCTTTTACAATGAGTTTTACATTTTATCTTGTACGATGGTGCAGTCTATATATATATTTGTAGGCGATTCATCTGGAACTTCTTCCGTTTGGAGAACGAGCACTTGAACAACTGCGGAAAGTTCCGCGCCGTCCGCGACATCTCCGTGGCGCCGCTCGACTCCTCCGACCAGGCGCTCATTATCAAGATGATGGAGCATCCTGACGGGGTCCAGAACAGGTAATATTTTTATTATAAAGAAATGAAGCCCGCTGAGATTGTTGCGCCTGTTCTTCTCAGGTCTGATGCACACTTATTTGGAATAGGTTGTAGTTTTTGACTTTCAATAAGTGATATCACATCCTATTTTGAATACATACATTTGAATTTATTTTATAGTTCATAAAATCTACAGCATATTACATCACTTTTAATAGCTAGATAATATAATAAAAAAAAATATTATTGTGATATATAACCAGGTATGTCCTGTCATGTAAAGAGAGAAAATTAGTACCAACACATATTTTGTTTACTTCTGTGTTTGAGTGAGTGTGTGGGTATGATTATGAGTGTTTTGACTGGTTTCATTATTTTTAATAATGTATCTGTAACATTTAGAATAAATTAATTTTTGGCCAGGTAGAAGATATAAAGCCTGTGAAAGATGTATTAAATATATATATCATAAGTGTTAACAGTCTGTAATAAGCACCCCGAAGTTAAACTCTTGAATGTTCCACAGGTTAGCAAAAAAGAAGAATTTGAAGAAAGTGAAGGAGATTGATAGAAAACCGCTGCTCAAGAAGGAATCGATACAAGAGCTCCACTTAGACTTAGACTTGTCCACCAAAATGTTGTAACCAACTGTGATACCTACTACCTAGTATACATTGTTTTGTTTGTAAGCGATATTATGAGTATTATTCAATATATTTTATTAAATCGACAGTTTTTTCTTTATATTCGAATTTAAAGATAATTTTTGCCCGCATCTTCGCTTGTGTGGGCATTATAATTGGGTCTACGGGGATACAAAATAAAGGGTTTATTTTTATCTTGTTATAATTATAAAATAACTGTTCAATATCAGCGTACACTCCCCCAAGGTAGATTCTGTGGGCATGATACTTTTCAAAATAACTGAAATACGTAGTGCCCTGTCTTGTTTCTCTGTAAGATTACGAATGTGCTCACTGACTGTAAAAGCAGCTGAACTTAGCCTGTTAAATCGTGAATACTTATACAGTTGAGTTGAAAAACTGCAAGAAATTCAGCGACGTCACCAAATTTACTATAGACCCAGTAATACTTTAGAACCTGTCTAGATATGATAGATATCATATTGCTGCAATTTAGAAAGGCAAAGTTGACTCATTTGTAAACCAATAAAAACAGAAGAAGGAACATGTTGTTGAATGTGAATGTTCAAGAAAAATAATCTATGGTCCACCTGACTGTAAGTGATTTACCCTATGGCCATCTAGATTCTAGAAAACATAAAAAATCTGACTGGCACTGCAATATAGCGTTGTCATTCTGAAACATGGGACACTTAAGCTCCATGGAAGAAAAAGGCGCATAGCGAAAGCCTCCACGAAAGGAAAATTGTGTAACTACTCAATAAATGTTGTTGGATCATTTATATGTAGGTCGATAAAAAGGGCCTAAATTTGAGCCCTGTGGAACCCCCCAACACATGTATGCTCCACTTAAGGTTAACAATGTGGCACTTCTAGACATGCCCCATTAGTACCAGTTTTGGGCTTCTATTAAGGCTTTTGTTGTTACTTTGATCGTGACTGTTTAAAATAAAAGTTGGAACAATATATAAGTTACTCAATAAAACATAATATACAAGTCGACAAACGCTTGTCGCAAACGACTTTATATAACAATACGAGGGTCAAACTGTTCTTAGAAAATCAGAATATACTAACCAGTTTATAGTTATATTAGACTTTTCAAAAAAGTGCCCATTCACGTCAATAAATCGCTGCGTCACATGGAACCACTAAGAAAAGCACTTTGGCCTTCTTTCGGGGTCTCTTCGTAGGCCTTTTAAAACGCAGCTCCCTCATCGTACATAACATTTTCCTCGAAGTTTTCATTTATTTTGGGTAATAAATAAAAATAGGTGTGACGTCGCCAAATAGTCGATCGTTCGCCTGCCGGTGTGCGACGAGGCGTTATCCTGGTAAACAAAGATCCAATCCTCCGAATGTAACACCCACTGAGCAGACTATCTTTTGATTTCGGGATCATAACAGAGTAAATCCACTTTTCGTCATCCGTAACTATTTCGGACACAGCATTTGAGTCACCTCAGTTAAATCAGTCAACTATTTCACCAATCACGATTGCGGAGTTTTTGGGCCTCGGTCAAATAATGAGGTATCCACCGGGCACAAAGCTACCTGACCGATGAATGTTCATGGAGGATTTTGTGCACTCACGGTGGGCACTCTGAGTATGTTTTTGCTATATATATATATATATTTTGTATCAAAAGAAACAACGTGAGGTTGCGTGTTATGCGTAGTGGCATTGTATGCACACGTACATCTTCGTGGGTGTAATGTTGCTAGATTTTAGGAAAAAAATTAAATAATTTTTGGAACTGTTACTATTGACGTGTAAGTATAATGCGATTCGTAGTTCTGATGCGGGTTTGTATTCGATTTTAATTTCGGCGACTTCACTGAGTATATTTTATTAATCTAAGTGTGTACGACTCATACCAATACTTAAGATTGTCTTGATCAGCTGATAGGTCACTCTTATATCAAGTCTCTATTTAGCGCCGCAAAACACTGATGTTAGATAACAATCGTCGCCGACCCTCACACAGATGATAGGTGAGATTAGTGCGACCACGTTTAAACTCATTAAAATCAGTTGTAAACAGTGGCACGAGAGGGACTCCATCGTTATAGGCCTAAAATCGACAAAGGAATGACACCCAAAGTAATAAAAAAAATCATCGATTCTCGCTTAAAATTTTTAGAGACTGAGCGTTTGGAGATTAAATAAAAAACTGCTTGAGTAGTATGAAGACTGTGAGGAATATGTGGAAGATATATTATATATTTTACTTCAGATATATATCGTATATATACAAAATCCTTAAAACTAGTTAACCAATTACAATTGTTACTTAAAAAATATTTACAAGTTTAGAAAATACACACCGATACTAAAGCTTACATTTTGACCAATAGTTAAACGTTTCATTCGATAAGAATTGAGAATAATATTAGGTATGTATTCTATCTCGCTCTAAAACTAATGCAGTAAGCCGGCCAGCGATCGTGTGTAAACTCGCATCGATCCTCGATCATCCGATGTCAATGAGCATTGAGCACCCACTCTGTCGCTCATTGAATAAATTGAATGAATAGTGATCGACCCCACGACGCTTTAGTAGAGTACGCTCGGCCTTGCTGTGAGGTTGTGTAACGCGGAGCATATGACTGATCACGTGAGTATGTATATCTGCGGTCTTCGAGAGAACGTGACGATGCTTGTACTTCGATGAGATGACTACTGGTGATCTGCATGATTCTATGATATGACTTGATGTACAACATTATGAAATGGTTCTTATAAGAGCTAATAAAATAATATGTTCTTTTAAGAACGAATCTTTTGGCATACGCTTATAACAGTTAATATGCACGATTAATATTTCTACGACTATAATGCTACGAAGTTATTACGTTACAAGTTAGATATTAGACATTTGTATTAATTGATGTTATTGGTTGTAGGTACAGCTACAAATTCATGGTGACGGGACACAAACAATTTTAAATTTGCCGCCAAGTCGTAAAACAAATGACAAATGAATAGATACCTAATCGATAAAAACTGTCACCCTCATATTAAATATTTCTCATCTCACACGAGGAAAAAATAAAAACCAATTATTTGTGTTAAAATTTATTATATACAAATATTATAACAATTATCTGTTAAGCTTATGAAGCTCGTAAATAAGAAAATTCAAAGTAAATCTAGGATTAGTAGGTACTTTTAAGTGTCAATAGTTTTTTTCTTTGACCCATTCATTATGCTGTTGGAAATGATCATTGAAACAATATTTTCTATAAAAATGAAACCAACAATAGACTACACGATTGCAAATTATAAATCAAATAATAAAATCCAGAAAGTCGTTTGTATTTTTGAAAGTAAAAGAATAGATTTTCACGAAAACGCTCTCTACCTACGATCTGAAGTAAAAATGTTACAAACTCTCAAATTTTAAAGCCATTTGCATGTCATGGTTTCAATGAAGAAAAACAATAAATATAGAACTACCTCCTTAAAATATTTTTGTATAGGAATATCCGTATAACAAATCGTAATTCAAAATTATAAAAAGGAATACCTATAACAATGTGACATAGTTAAACGGCAAAGTAAATTTAATTAAAATTAAACGAACATAATTTATAATTACATCTTTAACGTGTCTCTACTGCACAGTACCATACCATGACGTACTATCGACACATCAAGCACAGAAAGAAACCTGGCACGGACTTCTATGCCTAAAGGCTAGTATTGATTATTGTGAGTAATGAGTTCAAATATGCAACGTGAGTGGTGTCTAATACAACAAAATAATAATATACGGAAGGAATGTTTGAGTATAGTCGATTCTTTATACCTACACTTGGCCGGAGTGCTAGCACAGGGGAAATTGCTCCTAGTTCCTTTGATGCCCGCTCCAGACCCCAACAGGCTACACGATGGAACGGCAGTGCGAGCGTGAGGATCGGTGTGCTCATGTCCCTCATCTTCCCTCGTCTCGCCTCGCTGGCGCTTCGCTTCGTGTCGGCTTTTCGGGCGTGAGTCAAAGGACGCGAAGGGGCGAGACGTGACAATCAACCTCACTCTCGCGCTGAGAGCATGAGATATACTACTCGAGCGTCTAAAGCTCTGTTCGAACGGAGGCGAATAACGCGTGGGACGCGGGACGCGTTTTAGAGTAATTCGCTCGCTCGCTTAGCCTCTCAAACTAACGCGACTTCCCGCGTGTCATTTTTGGTTCTTCAGTGGAGTAACATCATGCATTGTGAGATCAAACTGTACCGCTCTTGTTTCGCTTCAACTTGAGCGACTACTCGCGTCAATTTGAACATGTCCATACAAGTTAGATGACATATTCGGCGCGAGCGACTTCCGTACCGCGTCCCCGTTATTCGCCTCAGTTTGAACAGACCTTAAGACATAGGCGCAGATATTCTGCTTAAACTGTTTGCTGCGCTTATTTAGTTAGGAATAAATACGTCACCACATTATTACCTCAAGTTTCCTATAGGTAGGTAGGCACGCTGCGATTTGCAAATGAAAATTAAAGATACCATTGGGGCATGGCTATTCGCAAAAAAAATAGAACACTCTTTTTATTGTACTAAGCCGATTACTAATCACTCACTTTAGTCAAATGTCACTTTTATCAAAGTATAAATTAGGCATACTAGATCTTATCACTAGCGTATCAAACATAATTATTAATGTTGATATTATTTGCATGGCACGCGACGGCTCTGCGATTGTTACACCTGTTGTAAAATATAGCTATCAGATAGCAAATTAGAAAACACGTTTAATTTATTTTATTTACTTAAAAATACTATTATTTTAATATTTATGTACTTATATTCTGGACAAAAAAAATGTGACTGTAAAAAAAAATATGGACGTTTTTTAAGTACCTTAGTTACGAAAATTTATTGTAGTAGGCCTTATTTTACGGAAATCCATAACTATCTACACGTTTTGAGTTTTATTGAGTGATAATTCCGCCAATATTCGACTCGACGAGTCTCGTGCCAGTTTGGCGAGTCAATATCTCCTAAGGATGCCTCGTGTAGAGGCGACACACGAGTTGAATCGTTTGAAGACAAATATTGGCGGAATTTATACTCAAGAAAACGCAAAACGTTTGGATATAGTAGTTACTCCATGGGTCACCAGGGGACTACTGAAAATCAGCGCTGTGTTGGTATTATACCAAGGCATCATGACGCTGAGGCAGTTACTTTTGATAACAATGACTGCTACACAGTACTTTTAAATAATTAAAACATCACTAGAACATTATACATTAATATATTTATGTTTTTTTTGCTTTTAAGATTTTTTTGGCGGAATTGTTTCATTATTTTTCTCTAACCTCTGTAATTCTTTTGTTTTGCTTGTATTATTCTGTGTGGCTTGACTTTATTCTATAATTCTAATGGAATTTCATAATTTTTTCTGCTAAACAACATAGTAGATACCTACCTAATACATTTATATATAACTTTTCCGCATTTGTACGAAATGAATGACGCACTTTCGGCACACATATCACATGAATACGAAGGCATTATCCTAATATAACGATTATATTTTAGTCTGACACGTTCCTGGCATCGCCATTGTATGGGACTGTGTAGTGATTACACTCGTTTAATATATATCTATAACAATACCTACATAACACATACAACTCTGTGAATTTCATTTAACAACAATACCTACTACCTATAAGTATATTATAAATAACATCAAATCACGTATGGGGAAGAGATGGTCACATCCGAAAGCGCCACATCAGGTAATGCGTCTTCAGTAGACTAAAATACAACTAAATAAAACCATAGTATTACGGCCGTTCCCAATATTCAGTCTATCTCCGGTTGTGGCCTACTTGAGATAAAAATCGTAACTATCGTCGACTTTTCCGTCCCAATAAACTTATTGACGGTAACTCACCTTATCCGTACACGCTGTCTGTCAATGGGAGGACGTATAGCTTACCAGCGATAGAAGTTTGTATGGAAATTGCAATTCACGCTTGTTAATATAAGGCGATAAGAATGACTTATCGGGTGTATTGGGACAGCTTCAGATTATTGACAGCTAATTTCTGACAGTAGAAGGTTGTAATTTATCTCTATCTGTAGATAGTATATTGGGAACGGCCATTAGACTATGTACTACCGATAATACGTAACAAATTTTATCTTGATCTTAGAGGAAGTAACACATAATATAACTCTTAACATTTAAATATGAAAAAGATATAAAATGATCGCTTCCTTTAAAAATTTACCTAACACTGTAGGGCCGCTCGAATTTAAAGTTAGTTTAGCTTTTAACGGCCAATTTTGATACACAGTGATTGTTCTTTCTATCGTTACCCTCCAAAGTTGAAAGATTCTGTTAAATATGTGTTACAAGTCAAGCAATAAACAACAGAACAACAAGGTTGATGCATCCAATACACGATAATTTATATTTATACAGCCCAGCCTTTCAGGCAATAGTAGTTAGCCATATTTTGTTAAATAACAGTTTATTATTCATTACTTATTTTTATTATTTATTTATTATTACTTTTTAAGAAAAAACTTAAACACTGGTTAAGTGAGCGACTATTTTACACGATAAATGAATTTCTGAACGCGAGTAATGTCATAACATAAAATGTTAAACTTTTTGTTAATAATTAATTAGACAATATTTATTATTATTATGTTAGTCTGTTATTATTTTATTATTATGTGAGTCTGTAATTCTGTATTATTTTTTAGTAGTGTAGACATATATCATCTAATCTTGTTATGTGTTATTTACCTTATACTATTTACTGTATTAAATTAATTTGCATGCCTAGTTAAGCCTGGCGCAACATGTGAAACTGTAACATTATACCATCGTAACATACCATGTTTATATGCAAATAAAGAATTTCATTGATTGATTGATTTATATGAAATTGTTTAAACACGACTCATATATTGGATATATTGGAGCGCCTTACAAACTAATTTGTTTTGTATATTAAAGCCATTTTGAATACTGTATTTGATTGAGAAGTGTGGCCGTTGAGTTACTTGTATGTTCTTCTCACAAGCTCTACTTTTTCCAAACATAAGGTAGATTCAGTAATTCAAATAGATCTAAATATTCATAGTGACGATTTAAAACCGCTTAATTTAAGAATATTTGACTTTGACTTTAACATTTGTTATGCTCTCTCAGTGACAATCTCTGCCGACAATACATTCGCAATGAGACAAAATCTCATTTTTTTATGGAAAAGGAGCACAAATGAGCCTACGGGTCACATGGTGTTAAGTGATCACCGCCGCCCCCATTCTCTTGCAACACCAGAGGAATCACAGGAGCGTTGCCAGCAATCAAAGGGAGGTGTACGCGCTGTGTCCGTATGTCGTATCGTCCTGGAAACAACGGACAAGGAAGCTCATTCCACAGCTTTGAGTGGAATTGATTGAACACTCACTCCACAACAGCGGGTGTTCCCGGTTCTGAAGAGAGTAGAACAAACATACTAAAACTTATGAACGATGTGGGTATTGGACTACGGATTGGATTGGCTTAGTATATTATGCTTTTTCAACAAGATCCTAGAAAATGTTCAAAACAAAATGTGTTACGACTTTCAAAAGAATTGTTAAAAAACGTTTGTGTGGTAAAGGTTACTGTAACATAAATTACTTTCTGATTGATACCACCGATTTTGAATGGAGCGACCGCCAAAGGGCTATTAAATAATTAATTTTATTGTACCATTTTACATATTTAATAAAACCAGCAGAGTTTGTTGCGCCCGTTCTTCTCAGGTCTGAGGCATACTTTTTGGAATGAGCGACAGTTTTTGACTTTCAATAAGTGATATTATTTCCTATTTTTAATAAGCATATTTGAATTTGTTTTAGCGGTAGGTACTTACAGTTCTAATCCCGCATCGTCCATATTTTTTTATATAAGAGAGGGCATCTGAAAGAGACTCACATGCCCTACGGACATCTGCAACACCAGGGGTCAAGGAATGCGTTGCCGGTCTTTAAGGGTCTTGGGAGTATGCTCAATACTTGAAGGTTCCTAAGTAGTATCGGTTCAGGAAAACTGCAACCGGTAATCGATTCCACAAAGTGGCTGTGCGATGCAAGAAGTTCCTCGCAAAACTGACTGTATGTATGAAACTGATGATGTGTTTTAGGTTATTAATACAATATGTACAAGTTTATGGTGTTGCGCCGACCAAACTGTTTATTCTAACATCCGATTAGAAATTCATCAACATCTCATATAGAATGAACAATTTAATTGACAATCTGATTGCCCAGCATTATCTTTAAATACCTATTTCGACCACAACCACTTGTCTCATTATGTCTTGAATATCATACGCAGTTTTAACAATATTTAAAGCGTGAAATAAATACTTCGTGACTTCGATTTCTGTCCAAATCCTGAAAATAAATAAATTTGTTTAATTAAAAAATTAACGTAAGTTACTTAAGTTTTGCGATAAAAAAACGAAGAAAAAGTCCAGGGGTCTTTTTATAACAATATACAGAGATAACAATTTGTTTTCATCTGATGAAGAACCTTACCACAAGAAGTACCTTTTCGTCTTTTGTTTTGACTCTTCGAGTGCTAAGCACTCGCACATGCAATAATAAAAATATCTTTTTTTATGGAATAGGAGGACAAACGAGCGTACAGGTCACCTGTTGTTAAGTGATCACCGCCGCCCACAATCTCTTGCAACACCAGAGGAATCACAGGAGCGTTGCCGGCCTTTAAGGAAGGTGTACGCGCTTTTTTTGAAGTTACCCATGTCGTATCTGCGCTTTGTAGAGCGCTAGACTTTTCTTATCGACAACCAAAATTACAATACAACGAAAGCTTAAAAAATACAGGGGAGACAAAAGTTTTGGTTATGGATAGCTGGTGCCGTATTTTATTACGTACTGTGGTACGTAATAAAATACGGCAAATAAAATACATAGTCACCAGGATTCCACTTTTGCACAGTAACTAAAAAGCTATAAAAATCACAATAACTGACTATGTAGGGAAGATGTGTTCTTGTATGCATGAGAGGGTGTGTGCGTGTGTCTGTGTGAGAGGGTGTGTGTGCATGCGTACGAGAAGCTGCTAGGTTCATAGGCGAGCTAACCATTCGCGTGCAATTGTTCGACATTTGTAAATCTTTAGACCATATGGAATCCTTATTACTAGCATATCCATGCAGACGGACTCACTGATATCTCCACTTAGGCAAATTGTAGGTAGTAGTTAATGAGGCATGGAGCATAAAATTATGCTCAATTTTATACCGGAGCTACCGTACATAACGTAATACGTATAAGTAAGTGAAACTCCCTCGGCCCCTCGTGTTGCAGAAGTTGCCGATAGAAGGAATGCGTGGATAGCTGATGTTGTTTAAAGAAGCAGAATTCAAAATAGAATAAAAGAGCGACATCTCATGTCAATTTCCTCATACGCAATTATTGAAAGAAAGAAAGAAAGAAAATTATTTTATTATTGCAGTTGATTAGGTTAGGTATCAACTGTAAAGTAGACCCTGTACTACACCTACTTCACTTCAATTTTCTATTTGAGTGTGTTATGAATCCAGTGGACTCTAGCCGTTCCTACTGCCGTCGTAAAACTACATCATCCACGTCCACTTTTCCACATTAAAAGCCTAAGGAAACTTCTAAAATAAAAATATAATTTCAGCCTACCCTCATTACGATCGCAAAGCTTCAAGCCTAGACTGCATTTCATCTAGTTCAGTTTCATCCGGTTCCTCCTCCGTTTGCTTACTGGTGGAAGGTGCCGCAACAGCACTCGGAGGCGCCGGCGCTTCACCTAGCTTCCCTTGTGTTAACTCCCAGAGCACCTTTAAAAAAAAAATTAGACATGACCACCTATGACAACTCCGAAAAATACTCTACACCCAGTCCATTTATTTTGTACATTTTATGCAATTTACAAAGACCAATTCATCATGAAATAAATAAACCAAGTTTTAGCCTCTCTTTTCTCAATTCTCAAGAAAAAATTACTCTGTGTAAAGCAAATACATAAGTACCAACATATTTTATTCAACCATGTCTTCATACTGAAAACAATCGTAGTAGTTTGATAACTGAGATTGTTTCTAACTTGAGATGTTTCTCAAATGGTATACACTTACCTTGTCCACCTCACTCTGTGCCGCTTCCTCCATTTCCTCTTCATCCTCAACTGCAGACATGGTCTCATCCAGCATCTCCTCGATAATGCCGGCCCTCATCATCTCCTTGCTCATTTCTTGCATAGTATGAGCCACTTCAGGTAGACGAACCAATGCCTGCATAGCTTGCATTACCTAAGTATTATATAAAGACATCATCATCATCAGCAGCAACCGAAAGATAAAAATAAATAATAAAGATAAATACAATATTGCATTTTTTCCCCCTCAATTATACAAATAAAAATATGTTATTGACCGTTTTGAGCCCAGCCAGCCTGCGAATTAAAAGATTGAAAGCAAAATTTACAAAATGCTGTGGAATGAGCTTCCTTGTGCGGTTGTTCCGGGACAATATGACATGGGTACCTTCAAAAAAGCGCGTACACCTTCCTTGAAGGCCGGCAACGCTCTTGTGATTCCTCTGGTGTTGCAAGAGAATGTGGGTGGCGGTGATCACTTAACACCAGGTGACCCGTACACTTGTTTGTCCTCCTATTCCATAAAAAAAAGCCTCTAAATAATATTATTTGGAAATTAATTACCTCTGTAGATTTCGATAAGGCTCCAGCTACTCTTAATGTGGCTGAAAAATAATGTCAATATGTTTTAAATTACATATTTAATACACAAACAATAAGACTTATATTATTTTTTTTTTTCAGAGATTATAACACTCATTCAGGTTATACTTTCCCATATGGTCCATCAATATATGAAGTATGTAATCTGAAGTATTAGAATAACTACTGGTTGTTAACCGGCCTGCCGCTGGGCTGTATTAATGTTCTAACTTAACCTAACCTACCTTTAGTTTCTGGAAAAAGATTTGGTTTTCACATAAGTTTTAGCTTGGTATACCTATAATCAGCACAGGTTTTAGTAATCTCTGTATTTGCATCAATACTTTATTTTAATTCTGGTGCCACTTTTGCTAAAAAATAAGTAACTTTGAATTAAGTACTTAACCTCATTTCACTTTTAATCATCAAGATGGCTCAGAAGAGGAGGCTGTGACAAGCAGCGCATTTGAATCCAACACTTGCACTTCACTCAACTCTTCAGACACAGAAGCATGGGGCTTTGGAGAAGCCATGGTAGTCAAATGTTGAAAGCTAACGGAGTATGTCATTTGTATGAAAAGTAAACAAAAAAGGATCTCATGAGCCGTAAGTTTCCACAACCTAAAACTTTGCAAAACGCTTTCATTTAGTGACTACTATCGACAAAATAATATGGGTATTTAAATCGATGGTCCATATCGGAAAGTTTATCCCTCATTTATTAATGATTATTATAATTATTCAAAAGATATTGATCTGTGGCCCGGATCACTTGCCTCCATCACTATTTAAAACCCATCAATAACTAAGGTCAACAAGTCACAGAGGAACATATGCAAATTTATAAATATGTAAAACAACACTGGTCCTCCATAGGTAAAGATTTTCCACATTCATAACACTCACATTCTTAATCATATACTAATATCAATACAAAAAATATATTAAGTTACTTACAATATATTATTTATACCAGTTACCATACAACCAATATAGTTAGCTATATCAATTGATTTAAAATAAAATAAAATTATACTCTAATTCCATAGACAATGTTGGTTCTCTCTAATCTGCCTCCTGACAACTTAACCACCTCTTTGTTCAGTAAGTTGTCAATCGGTTACTAACGTTTTTAACACAAACGATCAGCAAGCCGGTCGAGCTTCAACAGTCACCTGACATGGTTGCCGTCTCATACCATATTCGGACATTAAGTGAAGCAATATGAGAAGTAATTGTAAATTCTAATAAACCGCTTATTTTAAAGACGAAGTTTTACTGGCTCGACCTTAAAAGCTTCAGATAGACTCTATAAAGATGATAACTGTATGTAAATGTACTGAAAAATGTGCACATACCTAATTGATTTTTCATCTGCATCTGTACAGAATTTAAATGTGCTTTACTGGTGTAAATTTTACTTATTGCCTTCCTTGATCTGATTATTTCTTTTGCCAATATTGTACACACTTGTTTATCATTCTTTGATGCTGCTTCCTTCAATGATCTTTTTATTTTATCTTCTTCTCTTTGAATTGCTGAAAAATGGGACACCAATATCAGTATAGATATGGTGAAAGTAGAGAAGAATAATAAAATATCCTTGTAAAAATGGGTGTAATTTTAGTGTACATTAATAAAAAAATTTATACCTCTAATTTGTCTATCTAAATTATATCCTTCTTTCCGTAGCCTGTGAGACCATTCATTTACCTTAAAACATATTTTTTATTTATTATTATTATATATAACTATATTTATCTTAACTTTTCTCAAAAACTAATGCACCAACCATTTCCTTGGGATTTCGCTCTGGAGATTTTCCAAATAACCCCATATTTAATAGATAAGCAAGGAATAATATATGAAATAGAAAACAATAAGAACTTTTTATATAGTATATTTATTTTGGGAAGGCTTAAAATGTAAATTGTAATGTTTATTTTTATTCATCAAGTTCGTGAGTCACACTCAAAACTCAAAGTCAAACTCAAAAGTCAAAAGCAGTACTGAAAACTGAAAAGTGATATCAAAAGTCAAATCTCAATCAATCAAAAAAATTTACATATGACAACTGACAGATGAGGCTTAGGACGCATTGCGGGTTTTTAACCGCGCGTAATTTTCTTGCCTAAATCCGCGTGCGGAGTCTCAACTATCACGCACTGCGGTAAAAATTCCGCGCGAGTTGAGTTTGTACTCAGTTTTCAGCCGAGACGCATGTAAATGGTCAACAGAATATAAGTATTTCGTATTTATTAAGTATTTAAAGCAATAATTCTAATTGACGCGATCGGCCACAGGACAAGGTCAAAGTGCGAGGCGAGATGCCCCGCCTTTTTCGATTGAGTCGCCCGCGCCGACCCCTCAGATGACGCTCTGATTCTATGCACCGAGTTCAGGGCGATGACCTTAGTTTACTGATACAATAAATAAGTCAGGTTTTCTCAAGACTATTGAAACCATTTAATATGAGATGTTATTTTTATTGTAGCATTTAATTGAAGGGTTTTGATTTTTTTATATTATTTTAGTGGTGTCTCCGCATCCTAGCAACACAGTGTATTAATAGTATGACAATTTATTAGTATTTGTGCTGTGCAACTACGGTTTAAGCTGTAGGTACATATGAAAAGAATAACTATATTTTCTTGCCACTTCTTCTCCTTGAGGCACTACCTTTACCAAGTGTTTGTAAACTGCAAAACATATAATATCTATATAAATTATATTGTTTAAGGCGTACATTTACAATCAGTTACGCGGTAATTCGTGTATGGATTTGATGTGCAAATTTTATGCTCAGGTCGATTGCGTTATTTTTGATTTTATGTATACTCGAATGAAGTGTATTTTAACATGCACATGTATTTAAGGCGCAATAATTGTAACTAAGCCGCAGCTCGTAGGGATTACGAACAAAGTTATGCACTTGACTTTTAAGACTGACCTGACCAAGTGGATATAATAATGAATAAAGTGTTAAATAATACAAAATTTTCGTTGTTTGTCGCTCCCCGCCAGCAACACGTGCGCCCTTCTCAGGTAACATGAATGAAATGGGTGTGTGGGCGGGGAAAAATGAAAATGGCCGCAGGCAGATGTGTCCAAACTTTATAATTGCAGGTTCAGAAAATACACACCAATACTAAAGCTTACATTTCAACCAATAGTAAAACGTTTCATTCAATAAGAATTGAGAATAATATTATGTGTTCTATCTCGCTCTAAAACTAATGCTATCGCAGTTTGTGTAAACTCGCGTCGAACCTCGATCATACGATGTCAATGAGCATTCCGCACCTACGCTGTTGCTCATTGATTAAAATTGCATGAATAGCGATCGACCCCCGAGTCCCGACGCGTCATTCGAGGACGCTCGGCCTTGCTGTGCGGTTGTGTAACGCGGAGCATATGACTGATCACGTGAGTATATCTGCGTTTATCTTGTGCGTTTCTTAATTTGCTGTAGTCGATCGTAGGTGATACGGTTATCGTCTCTATGCGACTTAATGCGTCGGCAATAATATTGTTTTTTCCACTGACGTGTCGAATATCGGTTGTGAATTCACTGATGAATAATAATTGGCGCGTTCGGCGTGGCGTTTCGTTTGCAGTATGTGTTTTATTCATAGCGAATGTGAGGGGTTTGTGGTCTGTGAATATAATTAATTCACGTCCTTCAAACATCTTACGGAAATGTTTTACTGACTTATAGACGGCTGAGAGTTCTCTGTCATACGCTGAGTATTTCTTCTCCGCCTCTGAGAATTTCTTTGAGAAGTAACTAAGTGGTTGCCAATTATTTTCGATGTATTGTTGTAGGACGGCACCTATTGCATTGTCAGACGCATCGCAGAATATCGCTCACCCATCATGTGATGGGTGAGCGAGTAAGGTAGCTTTGGATATACTATTCTTGCACTCTTCGAATGATTGTGATGCTTCGTCGGTCCATTCAATTATTGTTTTATCACGTTTCTTGACATGGTGTAGGTAAGCGTTTAGCCGAGCTTGTATTGATGCAGCATTCGGTATGTGGTCACGATAGAAATTTAACATGCCTAGAAATCGTCTTAAACCTTCTATACTTTTCGGTTTTGCATATTCGGTAATGGCTTTAATCTTCTCTTCTGGTGGCTGTTTACCGTTTTTTGATACGATGTATCCAAGAAATTTGACTTCCGTTTGGCCTAAGTTACACTTCGCGGGGTTGATAGTGATACCGTTTTCTTCCAATCTTCTAAGAACTGTTCTTAGGTGATCGCGATGCTCAGTCTCGTTTGCTGAGGCTATGAGAAAATCGTCGATAAATAGGAAAACGTAGTCTAATCCACGGAGCGCTTCGTGAATAAATCGCTGAAATGTTTGTCCCGCATTCTCCAGACCAGGACACATGCGAGGAAATTCGAATAAACCCATTAGTGTGATGATAGCTGTTTTCTCTATGTCCTGTTCCCTGGTCTTCAATTGTTGGTAAGCGCGGTTGAGGTCGATTGTGGAGAATATTGTTTTGCCAGACAGATGATGGGTGAAGTCCTTTACTCTCGGCACTGGATAACGATCGGGTTTGGTTATGCTGTTCAATCGTCTATAATCACCGCATACCCGTATATCGCCATTCTTCTTAGGTACTATATGGAGTGGTGAAGACCATGGACTTTTACTCGGTCTGTAGAGTCCTTGTTGCATCATGTTTTCGAATTCTTTCTTCACTATTTCATAACGATGAGGTGGAATGGGACGAGCACGGCAATGTAATGGAGGTCCTTGTGTTTAAATATAATGTTCCACGTTAATTTTTGGCGATAATTGCATCGATGTTAATCTCGTGGTACCGGGGAATTCGGCGAGTATCGCGTGGTACGGGGCCTGTATATCGATACTTCGTATTGTTGGTGAGGTCGTTGACATTATTGGCGCGTTAATTTTAAGATTTGTGACGGCATCAATTAATCTTCGATTTTTAATTGTACGATAAGTTGATGGTGGTTGAGAAAATCGGCACCTAATATTGGTTTCGTGACGTCAGCTACAATAAACTTCCACTTGTATGGTCGAAGGAGGTTTAGATCGAGTTCTAATGTTTTTTCACCATAAGTCGATATTGTTGTGTTGTTTGCAGCGTACAATTTAAATGGTAGAGGCGTTGCTTTCAGGCCTAGTTTTCTTGGTAGGACGGATAAATTAGCACCGGTATCTACTAAGAATGACATCTTTGTATTCTTGTCTGTGAGAAAAAGGCGGTATGAAGTGTGAAGGACGCCGGGTTCCGCCGCAGCTAACGTCCGTTCTAGTTTCCCGATGGCTCTTTCTTGAAGCTGCAGGGCGTAGTACAACGTCGTGCTTCACTACCAAATCGGCGATGCAGATGGTAATAACAGTAAAGTGTTGGTGAGCTATTGAGTGTGCGGGAACGGTGTTTTATATGATCGTTTTCGTATCTCGTTAATAAGGAATTGTGTGTGATCTACCTGATTTGACGTCGATGATTCTGGACCTGATTCTGGTGTCTGGCTGGAGACGGCTGGTGGCTGGCTGGAGACGGCTGCTACCTGCTGGATTTGCTCCATCATCGTGTCAGCAAGCAACGCTAGTTCCTCCAGCGTGGACTTCGCGCTGAATGACTAGCTGACGTCGAGCACGGAGCGGACGTGGGCTGGCAGCAGCTTACTCCACATCATGCGGAGGGTGGAGTCGGTAACCTTGTCCCTTGCAAGGTTACGCATGCGTCGCAGTAGCTGTGAAGGCTTCTGGTCTCCGAGCTCCATCTCGGCGAGTAGCTTCTGGAACTTGCGGCTGTCGGAATCTTCATACACCGATATGACGTTCCTTGATTGCTGAATATTGTTTATCTTTCGGTATGTTAAATATGATGTCGGAGATTTGTTCGATGTCAGCCTTTTCTAATTGGACGAGCACCATCTGTGTCAGCTGGGCTTGATTCCTCTTGAGATCATCGGTGGCGGCTTCAAAGCTGTGACACCACAATCGCGGATTTTCCCGCCAAAATGGTGGTATGCGCATCGACAGTGAAATGGTGGAGATTTCTGTCGCGGTGGGCGCTGGGAGTGGCTGAGCCTGGTTTGTGTCTTCCATTTCTTCGTCGGGTTGATATTCATCATAGAGGTCTTACTCATGGAAGAAGAAATTAGTGACTTTTGGTTACTATGACTACAAAGCAGTTATTACGTTGTCATGAGAATAAAAAGTTGTAATTAATATATAAAATTGTTTTCTTATATTATATAATGGTGATTGCACTGATTTACTCATAGTCTACTGCTGATACTCTGCTCTATCTCATATAACAGGTAATGGGCTCAGAAACGGGAATAAAAGAGAAAAATGAGTAATCACGTGCACATAGAACAATTGAAAAGAGAAAACTACGATACATGGAGGATCCATGCAAAAGGTGTACTATTAAAACTTGGCCTTTGGAGCTATGTTTCAAATAAAATTAAGAGACCAACGCGAGAAGGTGATGCATTGAATGACTATATGGAAAAAGATGAGTTAGCATTAGCCGAGCTATTTCTCATAATATCACCGGGCGAATTAAAACAAGTTAAAAATTGTCAAACAAGTAAAGATGTCTGGGATACGCTAGAAAGCATATATTATAGCAAAGGTCCTGCAAGAAAAGCAAGCCTATTAAACGAGTTGATATTGAAGAAGATGAAAGATGGTGATAATATTGTCAATCACTTGAATAAATTTATGGATATCGTCGATAAACTAGCAGATATGGACATAACAATTTTTTTTAAGATCTTCTTAGTATTATGATGCTTTACAGCTTACCTCAATCTTTTGAAAATTTTAGAATTGCAATAGAATCCAGGGATGATCTACCAGATCCAGACAACTTGAAAATAAAGATAATTGAAGAAGCTGAGGCAAGAAAAAATATAGCTAGTACAAGTGAACAAAACTCTGAACAAGAGGCGCTGTATAGTAGACAACGTGGCAAAAATAAAAACTTTATTGTTAAATGTTTTAAATGCAGAAAGAAAGGACACAAAGCTCATGAATGCTGGTCAAAAGTGGACCGAGTTAATAAAAATAATGCAAGCTTAGAAGAAACATGCCTAAATACGTCTGATAATGACTGAAAAAATTAAGAAATGGTGTCTTGACAGCGGATGTACGTCACATATGAGTCATGAATTGAAAAGATTCATTAATATGGACAAAGCTGATAACAAAACGTTAAGGTTAGCATCAGAAAACTGTCTTGCACAATTCGAAGGACGAGGTCCAGCAAAACTTTACACCTATAAAATACCAAATCTGAAACTAAGTGAAGCCTTGTACGTACCATCGCTGACTACAAATCTAATGTCAGTTGGAAAAATAACAGACAAAGGTGGAACAGTTTTATTTAAACAAAAAAATGCTATCGTGATGCGAAACAATAAAATTCTGTTAAAAGCAGAGAGACATTCAGACGGTTTGTACTACGTTAAAGAAAACATAGAAGAGAAAGCTAATTACGGCGAAGCAAGCATAATGCAGCAATGGCATAGAAAGTTAGCACATCTAAATGAAGGACAAATGAGAATAGCACTTGATAAGAAAATTATGGAAGACGTAGAATTCAATAAAAGTGACACAGTTAAAGACTATGAAGTCTATGCTAAAGGCAAAGCAACAAAACTACCGTTTAATGCACCTAAAAATGAGCAACGTACAAATGAAAGATTAGAAATTGTGCATACCGTTGTATGTGGTCCCATGGGGCAGCCATCGAAAGGGGGTTCCAAATACTTCATCACATTTACAGATGATTATTCAAGATATACAAGAGTATATACAATGAAAACTAAGGATGAAACTCTACCAAAATTTAAGGAATTCAAAAATGAGGCTGAAAGTTTTACCAAAAAGAAGATAGTATGCTTACAAAGCGACAATGGGACAGAATATATTAACAATAATTTTGACAAATATTTGAAGGAGAATAGCATCAAAAGGAGACTTTCCGCACCATACACGCCAGAACAGAATGGCTTAGCAGAAAGAAAAAATAGAACATTGCTTGATAAAGCTAGATGTATGTTGATAGACACCAATATGAAAGAAGTTTTTTGGGCTGAAGCCATTAATACAGCTAACTACTTGGCAAACCGTAGTCCTTGCACAAGTATTGATAACGCGACTCCATTTCGAAAAATGGGTAAAGAGAGTTCAGTCAGTAAGACATTTTCACATATTCGGAACTAAGGCGTAAACAGACCAGGTAATGATTAGCAGAGATGGCAAAATACTGGACAAAATGTTTTATGAAAGCGATATCAAAGGAGAACAAAAACAAGATGTAGTTAATAAAAAGGAAATAGAAATTATATTTTCTCCTGAAAAAGAATGTAGAAGATAATAAAGATTTGAAAGAACATGAAATTGATGAAACTGACCAGGAATTGAACAATGATGAAATATTTGTTGACGCAAATACAGAAACAGATGAAATAGATCCGACTAGTTCTACTGATAAAAGACATAGAAAACCACCAGAATGGCATCAAGATTATGAGATGGATGCTGAACAATCATTCCTCTGTGAAATAGACGAGAACATGGAAGAATGGGAAGATGCAATAATAAGCGAGATTGAATCTCATCTTAAAAATAATACTATGAAAATTGTACACAGGAACGAAAGAAAAAATTTGATTGATAGTAAAATGATTTTAAAATATAAATATAATGCAATGGGAGAAATAGATAGACGAAAAGCACGACTTGTGGCGCGTGGGTTTAATCAGAAAGAAGGAATTGATTACACTGAAACATTTGCACCTGTTGCAAAAATGAGTACTCTTAGAATACTTATTGCACATGCAATTGAAAATAAATTTAAGTTATCCCAACTAGACGTGTGTACTGCATTTTTAAACGGCGATTTAGATGAACAAATTTATATGAAGAAGCCGAAAAATCTGGATAAATATTTAAAATACATAATTACACATGGAAAAGACATAGAGTTGATTAAAAAAGCAAAAGAAATGCTTTAAGATATAAATAGATATAAAAATAATGGGATATGTCAACTAAACAAAGCCATATATGGTTTGAAACAAGCAGGAAGACAATGGTTCTTAAAGTTACATGAGAAATTGTTGGAAATCGGATTTAAGAATTCTTCAACGGATCCTTGCTTGTATATATTAGAAAAAGGAGGAGAAAAGCTGTTTGCAAACATTTGTGTGGATGACTTAATATATATATTATATAGATAACCAGCATATAAATCAGAAATGTTGTTACGAGAAGTCAAAACAAAACTGCAAAAAGTTTTTGAGTTACGAGATATGGGTTCACTCCATCATTGCCTGGGCATACAATTCACCCATGTAGGGGGAGAAATAACATTGTCACAGGAGAATTATATTGAAAATTGAATAAATAACTTCAACATGGCTGAATGTAAGCCAGTGTCAACGCCCATGGAGACTGGTCTGAAACTGGAGAAGGGTAATAGACTCACAGAGATGGAGAATATACCATACCAAATGTTAGTTGGATCTCTAATGTACCTCGCTGTAGCCACAAGACCAGATATAATGTTTGCTGTTAGTTATTTGAGCCAATATAATACATGTTTTGATAATACACATTGGCAAGCTGCAAAAAGGGTGATTCGTTATTTAAAAGGAACGAAGAATGTAACCATCAGATATAAACAATCAGGAATGGCACTAACAGGCATGGCTGACGCTGACTGGGCGGCATGTACCGTTGACCGTCGTTCATATACCGGTTATATTTTTAAGTATGGTGGTGGCCTTATCAGTTATGCATCAAAGAAACAAAGAACAGTGGCTTTGTCAACAGCAGAAGCCGAATATATGGCGATGACAGAAGCAACGAAGGAAGCTTTACACTTGAAATATCTGTTGGAAGATATTGGAGTTTTTCAACAAACTGTTACGATCTATAATGATAATTTGGCTGCACAGATGTTAGCAAACAATCAAATGACTGGTAAGAGATCGAAACATATCAGCATAAAGGAACATTTTATACGGAATTGTGTCCAGAAGAAATTAGTGACCATCCGTTACAAGGACACAGAACATATGGAGGCAGACCTTTTTACATAGGCATTGTTAAAGGCCAATTTTGGCCACAACCAAGATTGTTAAAGCTTCTAAAGATGATAGGCGTCACTCAGACCTGAAGGTCATCGTGAGGGGGACTATCATAGAGGTCTTACTCATAGAAGAAGAATTTAGTGACTTTTGATTACTATGACTACAAAGCAGTTATTACGTTGTCATGAGAATAAAAAGTTGTAATTAATTTATAAAATTGTTTTCTTATGTTATATAATGGTGATTGCAATGATTTACTCATAGTCTACTGCTCATACTCTGCTCTATCTCATATAACAATATTCCTCGAGCAGAGATTCGTCGAACAGGAATTCGTCGTTTCGGCGAGCTGGTGAAGCTGTTCTCCGATGTGTCGCCGGGCAGAGGTTCGGTGTTCTTCTGTTCTGGCTTCCTTCCGTCGGTGTTCTTGTTCGGGTCACCACTTTAGAGACTGAGCGTTTGGCGATTAAATAAAACAACTGCTTGACTGTGAGGAATATGTGGAAGATAAAAGGCATAAAAAGGCATAAAAGGCATTTATTTTCTCAAAATTGATTCCTTTAGAATTATTTTTGATGTCATTTTTTATACTACTAGATACTACTACCGCTTCGGAAACAAATGGCGCTCTGAGAGAGAAGAAGTGGCGCAAGAAACTCTTCCAGCATTCTTTTTTTATGCGCTCTTTTCAATAAAAATATACAATATTGTACAGTCGCTATAAAATAATCACAATCTAGTCCCAGGCTGTCCGATCATTTAGATATTCAGCAGTGGAGTAATAGGATTTACGACGGAGCCATTTTTTTATAAAACATTTAAATTTATTTATAGATAATGCCTGAACAGTGGCTGGGACTTTATTGTAGAAGTGTATACATTTACCAGATATATGATTTATTAAAAAGTTACATGATATATATACAAAATCCTTAAAACTAGTTACCCAATTACAATCGTTACTTTAAAAATATTTACAAGTTCAGAAAATACACACCAATACTAAAGCTTACATTTCAACCAAAAGTAAAACGTTTCATTCAATAAGAATTGAGAATAATATTATATGTTCTATCTCGCTCTAAAACTAATGCTATCGCAGTTTGTGTAAACTCGCGTCGAACCTCGATCATACGATGTCAATGAGCATTCCGCACCTACGCTGTTGCTCATTGATTAAAATTGCATGAATAGCGATCGACCCCCGAGTCCCGACGCGGTCCCGACGCGTCATTCGAGGACGCTCGGCCTTGCTGTGCGGTTGTGTAACGCGGAGCATATGACTGATCACGTGAGCATATCTGCGGTCATCGAGAGAAAGTACGATGCTTGAAACTTCACTGAGATGAATACTGGTGATCTGTATGAGTTGATGTACAGCATTATGAAATGGTTCTTATCAGAGCTAATTTATTTATTTATTCGGAAACCCAACAATCCCACACTAATACATAAATGACATACAAAAATAAAAAATATATATATCTAAGTGTAGAGATAACTTACAGGGTTACACATCTTTCATTATCTGTTACCTTCCCGATCATACAATACAACTTGTTTAAAGTTAAATATTATGGTAGTAAAATTACAGTTTATCTAAATATTATGTTAAAATTAAAATTAAGTCTAATACAAAACAACAGCATTTAAATCTTATAAATTTTAGTACATTTATTTATAAATGTTGTAAACCCATCTGCACCAATGTCCAAGTCTGGTATTTTATTTAGGTACTCATTATATTCTCTTGCCATTCGCTCGATTGGAGAATTTTTACCCAGGTTTGTATTTACTTTCATTAGTGCAAAAAATGGACGTTGGCTTCGAGGGGCACTTCGAGGTACATAAATACAGAATTTCGTCAGCAAGTCTGGGCTATCAATTAAGTTGTGAAACAGTTTATGTAAGAACTTTAAGTCTAACAATTTACGCCTCTCTTCCAAACTCTGTATTTTAAAGAACTCAAGCCGGCTACAGTAGCTGTCCAGTATTCTGGGTGTATGAAATTTATAAGTTAAATATCGTAAGAATTTTTTTTGGATACTTTCTATTCTTTTGATGTGGATATTGTAGCACGGGGACCAGACTTGACAACAATATTCGAGCTTGCTTCGTACAAGGCTATTAAATAGTGTGATAAGAGTAGCTGGTTTCTTGAATTGCTTTCCTTGTCGCATCACAAACCCTAGTGTATTGAGTGCAGAATTTGCAATTTTATCTATGTGACTGACAAACCGTAAATCTTTGTCAATTGTAATACCTAAATCTCTGATTTCATCAGTAGTTTTTAAAGTTATATTGTCAATCTTATATTGGTAAGCCCGTTGATATTTTTTTTCTTGAAAATGTTATTGAGAAGCATTTGTCAGTATTAAGAGACATTTTATTATACTTACACCATTTCGTAAAGTTATTAATGTCATCTTGTAGTAAATTACAATCATTTTCACTAACTATCGTTCGGCATATTTTTAAATCATCGGCAAATAGAAAAATCTTGCAGTTCTGGATAACATTAGGAATATCATTAATAAATAAATTGAAAAACAACGGACCTAGGTTTGAGCCTTGAGGTACGCCAGATGTTGCAATGTAAGGGTCAGACTGCCATCCATCCAAAACAACTTTTACTGGTCTATTGTACAAATAGGACTGACACCATGCCAAGAGTGGATTTGAGATTCCAAATTTATTTAATTTATTAATAAGAATGTGGTGATCTACCTTGTCAAACGTCTTTGAGAAATCCGTGTAGATAACATCAACTTGTTGGGTTTTGTCCACAGCATCAATTAGACCAGTCAATCCAGATCTTTTATCTATAAAACCGTGTTGGAAAGAGGATAAAGAGCCACGAACATGGTGGAATATCGACTCATGAACTAGACTTTCAAAGACTTTAGAGCATGTTGATAGAATAGAAATAGGACGGTAATTATAAGCCAATTTCTTGTTGCCGTTTTTATATATTGGAACTATTCTTGCCTCTTTCCACTTATCAGGAAATATGCCCTTTTCCAGA
The DNA here is from genome assembly GCF_905404315.1 of Leptidea sinapis. NCBI lineage: Eukaryota > Metazoa > Arthropoda > Insecta > Lepidoptera > Pieridae > Leptidea > Leptidea sinapis. The sequence continues at coordinate 6,889,891 of NC_066268.1, forward strand.
GAAGCATTGTAGATGATGTGCAGTGGTGTTGTTAGTGAGTATGCACAATGCTTAAGAAATATTGCTGGAATGTTATCAGGGCCAGCACTTTGTTTGATATCAAGTCTTTTTAATTTTTGAATGATACTTCTTTGAGATATGTAAATGTTGGGCATATCATTTAAGTAACTTTAATTGTAATATAACGTTATACAAAATAAAATGTTCTTATCAGAACGAATCTTTCGGCATACGCTTATTATAGTTATTATGCACGATTACTATTTCTATAATCTATAATGCTACGTTACAAGTTAGCTATTAGACATTTGTATTAATTGATATTATTGGTTGTAGGTACAGCTACATGATCATCATTCTCATTTATTTGTTTAATATTTAATATTTAATATTTCATTTGGTTGAAGACAGAAGGCGAAGAACCCGACATCCTTCTCTCATAAGTGTTACGCGACTGAGTGTGTAACGCGTAACCGTGAAAATCTAGACCGCACCTCTGGATAGATTGAAAATAACTGCGTGGATTTATTCGCGCTAGTGCGTGCAGCTTCATATAACATCATATAATGCCACTGAATTGTGCGCGAGAAAAATTCGCAATGCGTGCTTGTACTAAGTCCATACTTCCACTGGGTAAGTACTAAATCGTATCGTCAGACAGATCAAAAGTTCTTCTGAATCTTAGATTATGCAGTCAGCTACATCGACTCATGGGGAGATATTATGAGGAGTAAGCATATATTAACTTACGAGTAGCATCGTCTCGATTTTATTATATACAGAAAACTATATCTCAAGTATTAGTACATTATATTTTTCCTTATTACATTAGACAGGTGAATTACAAGCTAGTTTTAATTTTATGGTGGCACATTGTATACCTATGCATATCTTCTGAGGTTACATGCATTAACTTCAACATATTCTAGCATTGAAATTGCTTTTGATATTGTACGGTCAACAGCATGTCGACTGTACATCACGTTTCGCGTATCAGCGTTTACGTCGCCTCGCGTTATTTCCTAAGTAATATTGTAACCAGTTCGCGACAAGCCGCCGATCGATTCGCGTGCTCATTACCATACCAACATTTTACCATTTTACCATATAGCATAAGTTAAGGTTTCAATATACCATTTGAGCCTAACTTGTGTTTTACTCTGTACGGAACCAAACCACCGTACATTGTGGTCCTTCGGCCTTTTGTTAACCAGTGACAAATTTTTTTTTTTTTTAACCATTCCAAGGACATTGTGGTCCTTCGGCCTTTTGTTAACCAGTGACCAGAATTTTTTTTAACCATTCCAAGGACATTGTGGTCCTTCGGCCTTTTGTTAACCAGTGACCAGAATTTTTTTAACCATTTCGAGGACACAAAAACATTGTGATCCATCGTTCTATTAACCAGTACCATTAGTTAACCATTTTAACCAAAATTCGTCGCGTGTGTAGTGAACCAAATTAGTGTTGACCAAAGTGCTTGTGTGTGGAGTGTAACCAGTTCACCAGATCGGCGATACTACCAGCGACTACCAACGGGGAGACTGCTGAGGACACACCAGGTCACCACGTACCAGTCTTCAAGTAAGATCTTTCCTTTTTATCACTCACCACTCTTTACCACTCTCTTTTGACCCGTAACCATGGAGGCTCTATTAACCACCCAAAACCAGATTATGTCCGCGATTAACACGCAGTGTGTTAATTTCAAGAAGGACGGGCCAGAACGAAAGACACCCGCCTATATTGAAAAACGTCTCAACGCTTTAGACTCGTACTGGAGTGAATTCCAGACCAACCATACTAGGCTTTGTGCTGAGTTTGAAGACCCTAACCATCGCTACTTCGCGGAAAACCATTACCAGCGGACGAAAGATTTTTACCAGGAAGTTAGGAATATGATTTCTAATTACGTAACCAGCGATCCCAGCAAACCATTACTGAGACCTGCTACACCATTATCGCAGGGCTCAGATAGGCGCGATATTTTCTCTCCCGCTCAGGAGGGTCCCTCTTTTAGCTTCCCTGCACCAAAGCTATCGAACCAGGGCAACTCCAGTAGGGTCGAAGAAATGCTGCGAAAGCAGAAGAGCAACTTCAAGGCGCTATCCCGTACCATAGAGGCTGTCGACCTTGAAAGCTGCTCCGACCGCTGGGAGTTCGAAGATATTTTACGAACTATCCAATCAAGATGGTCGGTCATCGATTCTCTTCACTGGGACATCGACAGCGAAGGGCTGCTCGACAACGAAGAGTATGAGACAGCATTCGCTGAGATGGAGAAGAAATACAACACCATGAAGAAGGCAGTGAACAGACAGATGTGGTCGTCATCTTACAGGGAACGTTCAACCCCACAAATGGACATTCCCACCTTCAGCGGAAACTACCAAGATTGGATATGTTTTAAAGATTTATTCTCCGAAACAATTCACCATAATAAATCTTTACCAAATGCGCAGAAAATGCAATTCTTGAAAAGTAAGCTCCGTGGCGAGGCTGAAAAATTAGTTCACCATTTACGCATCAATTCTGAAAACTACGAAGTATGCTGGGACATATTAAACCAACGTTACCATAATACTAGGTTAATATTTAATTCTCACATACAATTGTTACTAACCATGCCTACGATTCAACATCAATCTGCAGCGGTCATCAAAAGGTTACATGACACCACCAACGAGTGTCTTAACTCTATAAAAGCAATGGGCATCGACATTTCCAACTGGGACCCATTGATCGTCTATATTTTGTGCCAAAAGTTAGATACTGAAACCCATAATGATTACATTGTGTCGCTTAAGAATCCAAAAGAATTGCCTACTTTGTTAGATTTTTTGAAATTTTTAGAAATTAAATTTACTTCGTTAGAAAGCTCTCGTCGTAAGCAGGACTTCAACAAATCAAATTCATCCCAGGTACACCAAAACCAATACCAAAAACCATGGGCTGAAAAGCATACCAATAACCATTTACATAATTTTATGAACAGAAATTTTAAACCAAGACCAGCTGTAATAAACCACGTCAATACGAAACCAGTACATATTGCGCCACAACGGAAATGCATACTCTGTAAAACGTGTTGCCATGAATTGTTTAAATGCAAACAATTTCTAGAATCCGCACCGCTGAATCGACTTAAGGTCATTGAATCCAACAAATTATGTAAAAACTGTTTAATTAACCATTATGACAAGGAATGTTCTTCGGAAAAAACTTGCCGTTTTTGTAACCAGCAGCATAATACTCTTCTGCATAATGCTCTTGTCACTTTTGCACCATCTACTTCTAGAAATACCGAGATCGAAAATTCTCCTAGAAGATCCAATATATGCGTTACCAATGCCCCACAAGAAACCATGCCCAAATTATTAGCAACAGCTAAAGTTAATATTATGTCTATGGATGGCTGTCACCATACCATGCGAGCCCTCATAGACCCGTGCGCGGAGTCATCTCTCATTACAGAGAATGCCGCTCAACTTTTAGGCCTACCCAGGATTAAGCGCCACTGTGTGGTGGTCGGAGTAGGCGCAAAAGCCAACAATAGTAAGGGAGTCGCACAGCTTTCAGTGTCATCTCTTCATAATAATTTCACATTTAAAACGGAAGCCTATGTGATGAAGCATGTCGTCGGGAATTTACCACACGAAACATTAGAAAAACCAGCTTGGCCGTATTTACAAAAGTTACCACTCGCAGATCCAGAGTTTTATAAAAGTAGACCAATAGATTTAATTTTAAGCGTTGAAGTTTACGAATTAATTATTTTACCAGGTTTAATTCGTAATGGCACATCACTACCAATCGCGCAAAATACCAAGCTCGGTTGGATTCTTAGTGGTACCATAAAACCAAACCAAACATATTGCAACGTCGTCATGGTCGACTTGCAGGATATACAGCGGTTCTGGGAGATTGAAGATATCTCAGACAACTCTGTAAATATTACGGATGAAGATAACCATTGCCTTCATCATTATCAACAGCATACTACGCGCAAACCAGACGGACGTTATGTTGTACGGTTACCATTAAAACCAGAGATTACCGAAAAATTGGGTGAGTCTAAAACCAAAGCCGTAGCCCAATTTCGGCAATTAGAACGCAGATTTTGTAAAAATAAAATTATCGAACAGAACTACAAACAATTTATCCATGAATATATTAATTTAAACCATATGAAGAAATGTAATAGTAATCCGATACTTCAGTGCTATTTACCTCACCATTGTGTAATCAGAACGGATTCCACGACGACTGCCACGCGAGTTGTTTTTAATGCCTCAGCGAAAACTTCGACTGGACTTTCGTTGAATGACCTTATGTACTCTGGACCAAATTTACAAGAGGATTTGTTTACTCTCATATTAAAGTGGAGGCAGTACCAAATAGCCTTCACAGCCGATATAGAGAAGATGTTCAGATTTATAGATGTCCATGATGATGACCAGCCGCTCCAGAAGATCGTGTGGAGGGACTCTGAAAAGCAACCATTAGAAGAATACCAACTTACCACTGTCACATACGGCACCAAGGCCGCACCATTCCTAGCCATGATGACATTGAAACGTCTGGCTAAGGATGAAGGTCACCGTTACCCAGAAGCAGCAGAAGTTCTGGCTACCAGGCTCTACATGGATGACCTCCTCCATGGACATCATGACCTCCAGTCTGCAAGGAGGCTGATTTCCGACCTCATAAATCTCCTTAAGTTAGGTGGATTCAATCTAAGGAAGTGGTCGTCAAATCAACCAGATGTACTACCAGATAACCAGTTACCATGCGAAGACCAAGCATATGTTTTTAAATACCAGGAATCAACCAAGGCATTAGGACTTAAGTGGCATCCCGACGAAGATTATTTCACTTTTCAATTGAATTCCGAACCAGTCAGTAAACTCACCAAAAGAAGTTTACTCTCGAATATATCGAAGATATTTGATCCGCTTGGATGGCTTTCACCAGTTACCACCAAGTTGAAACTACTCTTCCAGGAAGTATGGCTCTTAAATCTTCTGTGGGACGACGAATTACCAGCTGACATCAACACAAAATGGAAAACCATAGAGGCTGACATCACGAAAATTAGCCATATTACCATACCAAGGTGGTTGCAGTCTTCTAAGAACGACACCATTGAATTACATGGGTTTTGTGATTCATCACAAAATGCCTACGCTTGTGTTGTATACTGCAGAGTCAACAATATTACCAGCAACCAGTCTTCTGTAGTATTAGTAGCTTCGAAGTCTCGTCTCGTACCTGTAAAGAAAAATGTATCGTTACCTAGATTAGAGTTATGTGCAGCGGTTCTACTTACCAAGGTCATGAAGATCACCTGTAAATGCCTATCAGATTACAACATCAAAATCTACGGTTGGTCTGATTCGACAGCTGTGTTAGGCTGGCTCAACGGCGACCCATGTAAATGGAAACCATTCGTCGCGAATAGGGTGAAGCAGGTCATTGACATTATACCATCGAGTAGCTGGCATTATGTGTCAACAAAGGACAACCCAGCTGACTGCGCAAGTAGAGGCATTACCACAGAACAGCTGATTAACCATTCCATGTGGTGGATAGGTCCCCACTGGCTAAGATCGTTTGAAGAGTCCAAATTAACCAATAAATTATATACAACCTGCGAAGAGCTTAAAAAACCATTATTAAATATAAATGTAAACACAATTAAATATCAAAACAAGGTTATAGATAGTATAATTAGCAGATACAGCGATTTTACGCGAGCTTCAAGAGTGCTTGCGTGGGTGTTACGTTTTACACCTAAGTCATTTAATACTAATAAAACAAACTACTTAACTATATTAGAAATAAGAAAAGCTAAAAACTTAATTATAAGGCATATACAACAAGTAGAATTTTTAGAAGATATACAATATATTAAAAACCATAACCAACCTAACCCTAAGAGTAAATTATTAAAATTGAAACCATTTATTGATAACCAGGGGCTCTTGAGGGTTGGGGGGCGATTGACCAACGCCAAAATAGAAGATAGTATGAAACATCCGTGTATTTTACCACATAACCATTTGCTTACTGACATGATTATTGACCACGCGCATAAGATGACCTTTCATGGGGGTCCCCGGTTAACCCTTGCTTGGCTGCGTCAAGAATATTGGATCCTGGGAGGAAACAATGCTGTAAAGAAGAGGCTACGGAGATGTGTGCTATGTAGAAGGCACGACCCCCTGAAACACGACCAGTTGATGGGAGACTTACCACCTGCAAGAATCAACAGGACCCGCCCCTTTTACCATTTGGGGGTTGATTTTACTGGTTTTGTTGACGTCAAGTCTGCGAAGGGTAGATCAGTGAGATGTACCAAAGGATATGTCGCCGTCTTCGTGTGTATGGCGACCAAGGCTGTACATTTGGAGTTGGTCTCTGATCTCACCGCCTCAGCATTTTTGGCAGCCCTCAGAAGACTTGCGGCCAGGAGAGGATCGCCCGGTCACATTTACAGTGACAACGGGACGAACTTTATAAAAGCAAATAGAGTTTTGCAAGAGGAGATTGTTAACTTGAAAACCATATTGAATGCCCAGTTTTATGCAGAAATAGCTGAAATGTCGATAGAATGGCACTTCAACGCACCATCTTGGCCAAGCGCAGGCGGTCTCTGGGAGGCTGCAGTGAAGAGCTTGAAATACCACCTGAAGCGAGTAATAGGAGAACAAAAACTCACCTACGAGGAGTTCTCTACTCTTCTAGCTCAGCTAGAAGGATGCCTTAACTCCAGACCTCTGTGCCCGCTGAGTGAAGACGTCGAAGACTTAGATTGTTTGACCCCTTCTCATTTTCTGTCCAGTGGACCAACATTGACCATTGTTGAGTCAGAACACGACTTACGAACCAGATGGCAGTTAGTGCAGAAGATTTACCAAGATGTGTGGAAGAGATGGAGAGCGGAGTACCTCACACAGTTGAACGCTAGGTCCAAGTGGCGACGTTCACAACCAAATTTAAATGTTGGCGGCATTGTAATTATACACGATGCTAACCTGCCACCGGGTAAATGGGCTCTCGGTCGAATCGTGCAGCTACATCCGGGGCAAGATGGGCTAGTTCGAGTAGTCTCTGTTAAAACCAAAAATGGCATTATGAAGCGACCAGTAGTCAAACTATCTCTTTTACCTATTAACCACTCCAACGACGAAGACAGTAACCAAATTCATGAAACCACTGACCATAACCAGCCGAAACACCAGTCGAACGACGATTTACCAAAACCAAAGCGACGAGCTAGAAGAGGAATTGTTAATTTATTTACCATGGCACTTATGTTGTTTACCTTTTTATTTTCACCAGCCACGTGTGCATACAACGCTATAAACTTCAACGACAGTCAAAGTTTATATTTAGATAAAATATCAACCATGCGACTAGTTCAGGACGAATGGAAACTAGTTGTATACTACGATTTAAAACCATATTGGCAAGGCAGTAAATTGTTATCCAAATATATTGATCATATGGAATATATTTGCAAGGAATCGTCAGTCAGAAACCATTGTGAATCTATTTTAATACAATTACAGCACAGTTATACAGAGTTATCGCATTACAATAACATTCTGTCGACGCAGCAGTTCCCACGCGGGCACGCGCGGCGCAGGCGCGGCCTTATCAACGCTGTGGGTAATGTTGCACACGCGCTGTTCGGTGTACTCGATGACCAATTCGCTAAGCAGTATATTCAGGACATCGATTTAATTAGGGAAAACCAAAACCATCTTGCTGCTCTATGGAAAAACCAGACTTCCGTAATAGAAGCAGAATATAATGTATTGAAGAGGATGCAAGGCTCAATTGACAAACAATATAAAATATTTACTCATTACCTTAACCAGTTAAAGAACGCTACCAATGATGTCAAGAGTCAATTGAAAGACGTGGAAAACAATAATGAATTTTTATTATGCGCTATGGCAGCTAACAGCTTGGAGTCGAATTTGAAGAATGTGCAGGATGTTCTTTTAGATACTGTTTCGGAGGTGTACTTTGGGAAGTTCAACATACATCTTTTGAAACCCGACCAGCTTCTAGAAGAATTAAATATTATTTCCGGAAGATTGTCCAACGATTTAAGTTTACCAATAGAGAACACGCATACAGAATTAACCAAAATGTACCATTTACTCAAGGTCAGAGCGAAAATGCTAAATGACTATTTTATTTTTGAAATTAGAATACCATTAGTGAGTAGAGACCATTACCAAGTATATAAAATTTATCCTGTACCAAGACGGAACGGCAAAACCATGGTCACCCTAGTTCCAGTTTCGGATTACATTGCGATCAACTTACGAAGAGACTCATTTATGACCATATCACACTTAGAATTAAATAATTGTCTTCATTTAGATACTGAGACACAACTTTGTCCTTTGGAAAAACCAATTTCTCATATGAGTCATGATGACGTCATGTGCTCCAAAGACCAGGAGACGAAGCAGTGCAGAACCAAAACTGCCAAATGTCTAGATTGGTGGTCTCAGCTAAGCGAGGTCAATACATACTTTTTCTTTTGCTGCGACTCGTATCCAGTACGTATCATCTGTGGAGAGCAAATGTTTTCCAATCATCTTAATAATAGCGGCATTATTAGGTTGGGTCCAGATTGTGTTCTGAAAGGACAAGACATTACCATTTATGCTCGGAGGCTTCAGAACAATACATTAACCATACAGACGGATATACCAGCTATAGACATTCACCCCATCAACCACATCTTTAACCAGAATAAGACGTTCGTGTCGCTGATTTCGGAGCCAGCATCAGTGATGGGTGGTTACGATCAGGAGCTAGATGATATAGGCGCAAAAATAAAACAAATGAATTCAGAGAGTGGTCTAAAGGGTGGTATATCTTATCACGACGTTCACCACTACGTCGCGATATACGTGGTGGCGGGTGTGCTGGTGGCCGGGGCCGCCGCGTACGCCGTGCGGCGGTGGTGCCCGCGCCGCAGCCGACGCCAGGACTCCAGCGCGCCGCCCGCGCCGGCAGCCGCTGGCGCAGGGCCAGCCGCGTCGCACCCGCCGCGCCCTGAGCCGCGGGGTCTGACGAACGCAGCGTTTGTGTATAGTGTTAGTGACCAGTGTGTAAGTGTAGTTAACCACGGGCAATCTAGTGCTAGTAAAAATAGTGATAAGTGTAGTGATGAAGTGAAAGACCAATCCACTTCTCCTGTAGTGCATAGGCATAATTTTAGTGATTACTGTGGCTAGAGACATTAAGGTTACCATTAGATAATGCAAATTTGTTTATCACCTTGTCTCACGTCACTCGCTAACCATAACCATTTCTTTTTTGTACCATCTTCACCACCACTCTTTCTTCTCTCGCGGTGGCAGCATGTACGGTCAACAGCATGTCGACTGTACATCACGTTTCGCGTATCAGCGTTTACGTCGCCTCGCGTTATTTCCTAAGTAATATTGTAACCAGTTCGCGACAAGCCGCCGATCGATTCGCGTGCTCATTACCATACCAACATTTTACCATTTTACCATATAGCATAAGTTAAGGTTTCAATATACCATTTGAGCCTAACTTGTGTTTTACTCTGTACGGAACCAAACCACCGTACAGATATAAACGAAATAAATGAATGTTATCATACTTTGTATCTATTTATTAGGAAGACCAACAGCTATCTTATATGTTAATTTACAATACTGTGAGCCAATTATAGGTCTCCGCCCGTAGTGATAGAATAATTGAATTCAACAAGAGGAATAAACACATACACTTGCCCTGTACTTTCCCCGGGGCGTAAAAATAATAGGGGAGTCCCAGGCTCATGGGTGTCGTAAGAGGCGACTAAGGGCTTTTTAGAAGTGGGAGAGTCAGGCTGCCATCTTATGACGTCAGCACAATCGGGCCAGACTCGTCCGGGTTAATTACCACACTCGCACAGAATACCGGTGCGAAATAGCGGCTTAGTGCCGCTATGTTTCGCATAGGTTAGTGTCGAGAACCGGAGGCCATCCCTCTCCGCCCGTGCGATATCGAAGCACGTCGTCAAAATCGTCGAGCAGCTTTCCAGTTACCCGACCGGAACACGCAAGTTCTGGTCGTTGTCAAAAGCTTTTGCTCTTGGTAACTTCAACCAGCCGTCCCTGCCACCGTTGCGCATGAGGTATAACACCCTGGCCCATACGGCAAAAGAGAAAGCTGATCTCCTGTGCGCTCTTTTTGCCTCCAACTCGACTGTTGACGACAACGGAAAAACACCGCCGACCTTCCCGCGGTGTCAGAGCCTGAAGTACAGTTCAGACAGAAAACTGTTAGGCGATCTCTGTTTCCGTTGGACGTCAGGAAGTCGAGTGGGTCAGATGGCATAGAACGTGTGCCCCTGAGTTGACGCCGGTGCTAACGCGTTTATTCCGGCACTCTTATTCAAAAGGCGTAGTCCCTGACTCATGGAAGTCAGCCCTTGTCCATCCAATCCAAAAAAAAAGGAGACAGTTCGGATCCGGCAAACTACAGGCCTATTGCTGTTACCTCTATGCTCTCCAAAATCATGGAGAGCATAATCAGTCGCCAGCTCTTGGTATATCTAGAGGGTCACCAGTTGATCAACAACCGACAGTACGGCTTTCGCCATGGTCGGTCGGCAGGTGATCTTCTGGTATACCTAACACATAGATGGGCTGCGGCTATTGAAAGCATGGGGGATGGCCTGGCAGTTAGCCTGGATATAGCGAAGGCCTTTGATCGTGTAGGGCATAAGGCGCTCCTCTCAAAACTTTCATCATTTGGGCTTCCCGATAGCTTGTGCAAGTGGACCTCCAGCTTCCTCACTGGGCGCAGCATACAGGTCCTTGTCGACGGATATTGCTCGAACCCGAAGCCCCTGAATGCTGGATTGCCCCAAGGCTGTGTGCTATCTCCCACGCTATTTCTTCTGCGTATCAATGATATGTTGGACACCTCCAACATACATTGTTATGCAGACGACAGCACTGGTGATGCCGTATACACCAGTCATGCAGATACCTTTCGGGAAATCGTCGACCAGTGCCGGGAGAAACTCGTGTCTTCTATCGATTCCTCTCTTGGGAAGGTCGCGGAATGGGGTAAATTGAAACTTGTCCAATTTAACCCCCAGAAGACTTATGTACAAGTTTACGCGTTTACCACTAAAAAAACCCCATTTGTCGTATCACCGCTCTTCGACAGCACTTCCCTTAAAGCCTCGCCTAGTACCGGAATACTGGATCTCAAAATCTCGAGCGATTCCCAATTTCATGGCCATCTGGAGGGCAAAGCTAAATTGGCTTCGAAGAAACTGGGCATCATTAATAGAGCACGGCAATACTTCAAGCCGGCCCACATTCTAGCGCTCTACAAAGCGCAGGTCCAGCCATACACATACATACCATACACATGGAGTATTGCTGTCATCTCTGGTCTAGCGCACCCCAGTCAGCTCGATCCATTTGACCGCGTGCAGGGACCCAGTGCTCTGTGAACGGATGGATCACTTTGCCTTGCGTAGAGATGTCGCTTCATTGTGTGTCTCCTAGCGCATTTATCACGGGGAGTGTTCCGAACAGCTGTTTAACCGGATTCCTGCCGCCAAATTCCACATTCGCACGACACGCCACAAGTTGGGATATCATCCCCACGTGGATGTGTGGCGGTCTTCCACAGTGCGGTTTTCAAGGAGCTTTCTTCCACTTACTACAAAGCTGTGGAATGAGCTTCCTTGTGCGGTGTTTCCCGGACGATACGATATGGGTACCATCAATAAATGCGCGTACACCTACCCTAAAAGGCTGGCAACGCTCCCGTAATTCCTCTCGTGTTGCAAGAGATTGTGGGCGGCGGTGATCACTTAAAAACAGGTGACCCGTACGCTCGTTTGTCCTCCAATTCCATAAAAAAAGTATACCTACAACTAAAATACAATGCTCAAATTAAAATAAATACAGAATTATAACAGTTAATACACAATTAAAGATTCAATCTTTTTAAGAGCGCTTTCGCACTACGTCCGATCCGAACCGTACCCGTGAAGATAAGGTCCGGTGTAGTCGTAGAACTATTTAAACGGTTGACGGAAAGAAATCGGAATGACGGAAGCCGGATCTCGTCCGTAAAACTACCATAGAAATATTTATACGAATACTTCGGACCGTTTTTTCACGGATACGGTTCAGGAGCCCTATTACCAAAATCGAAATACGAAGTTTCGGTTGACGGATCGTACATTTTACCTATTACGAAATTGTTTCGGTTCCGAAGATCGATACGAAGTTCGTGATAAGACATATTGTCTTTCGTTTACCTTATTCTCAAATTCACTTGACATTTACTGTTTTGTTGTTTGAATGTATTATGATAGTAACTACAACTTTACATTTTATGGTTACGTCTATGGTTCCGAAGCGAAATCCGTCCGCACTATTCGGATCCGAAGTACTTTGGTAATAGGATTTAATTCGAAGTTCTTCGTTCTTGCGTTTCGGACCGAAAATTCGGCATTCGATTTTGTTAATAGACTCACAGATTCGGATCGAACGTAGTGCGACAGCGATCTAACACTGATGACTTTACTACCTTATACTACTGAATAAAGAAACGCCAAGCTTAACATGTTCCTAGCTGACATAAAGTTAGTCTGAAAAAAGATCGATTATATTATCCCTAGATAAATTATTAAAATAAATTTGTACTTTATTTAAGAGTCCTGATTTCCTAAAAATAATCATTACACTTCAATTATTGCCTATAAATATCTATGACGCAGAGTAAAATATCCCTTGCACACCACAGAGTACAAACTTCAAACTTCTGAAAACAAATAATTTAGTTTATTTTTCCGTTGAGAAAGTTATTCTTTACCACTACTAATTTACGGTGTATTTTATTATTAATTATATTTTGTTGTGAAGCGTGATACTAATTAAAACTTTCAAGACGTAGTAAGTCCTAGGATACCCGATCCATATAAGAAAGTGAGTGAGTGTCCGATTTGCAGTGAATATTATTGAAGGTGAGTCGTTACCATCTTATTTTGGGTACATGCGCTCAATGTATTCTACTGTATTACACAAAAACTTTATTATTTACGAATAATTAAATTTTAATTAGGATGTAAAGCGGTAATAATGAACTTCGTTACTTATTTGAAACGGTCGCACAATAAACAACAAGTTAAAAATAACCCACCTGAAACATCTTGAAGACCTTCATTCAAAAGGTATTTAAAATATCCATATGTATGATACTCGACGTTTTAAGGTTAAATTTATATTATATTTTATCTCGTCTATCAAAAGTCTATCAATGATGCTACACGCTGTGAACTTTACTGCTCAATTTTGATGTTGAATTAAATCATTAGATTTGACACTTACATATTTTAAATTTAATTAAAAGTTTATGCGAAACTTTCACGCGAGCAGAATTGCTTACTTGATCCTTCTTTAGTTGCATAAGGGTCGTTTTAAAAAACACAACGGCCGGTGTGGAGTTATTTAATTAAATAAGAATGTAAGGTATACTGCAAACTCAGCAATTATATAAGAGTGTAACTACTTAGTAAAAGAGCATTCATAATAAATTCTTACAACAAAAAAAATGTATATAGTACTCACCTGATAGAAAAACACAATGAGATTGATTACATTTTAACAGGTAATTGTTGAGTAATTGAAGAGTGTTCAAAGGTATGACAATCTTGTATTCTTCAAATTTTAAGTCTGACCATTAAATAACAAAAACAAATTGTCTATTCTATTCTTCATATTGTGGCTTCTGAAGAAGGTATACCACAAGTTAGCCAATGTCTTATTTAAGTAGACCACAAGGTTAGAGTATTTGTTTTCTAATTTTAATTGTGCTAACGATTGGAACCAGTTTATTTTATACTTGAAACAAATATGCTGTTAGACTATAAAGGACACAATTTACTTATTCTTTTTAATATATTTACATAAAATATTTACAAAAGGGGTGAAAACTAGAGGAGACATTTAAAGGAGGTTGGGTGGGCAACTTCAGCAATTATAAAATTTTACAAAGAAGGTTGTATTAAAAGGCAATTGAAGAACAAATGATGCACATTTCCCTCATCTAGGCCACATTCACAAAGGGGATTGTCGCTAATTAACAAGTGAAGGAAGCTAAAATTACTGTAGAAATTCTTAGAAATATAAGATGCAAGACTTATTTATGAAAATTGGATATTGGGCCTGTGTAAATGATAGTTTCTATTCTTTGTAGTATAGTCAATAGTAGAAACATATTAAGCATTGGACACTAGCAAGAATAATAGAAGAATTAGAATAATATAAGTGCTCTTTGAACGACTGGATCACTTGGCGTTGCATAGAGATTTCGCTTCATAGTGTGTCTTCTACCACATTTATCACGGCGAGTGTTCTGAAGAGCTGTTTAACCTGATTCCTGCCACTGAATTCCACCTTCGCACAACATGCCACAAGTTTGGATATCATCCCCAGCATCTGGATGTGTGGCGGTCCTCCACAATGTGGTTTTCAAGGAGCTTTCTTCCATGTACTACAAAGCTGTGGAATGAGCTTCCTTGTGCGGTGTTTCCGAGTTAATATGACATGAGTAAAAAAAGCACATACTCCTTCCTTAAAGGCCGGCAACGCTCCTGTGATTCCTCTGGTGTTGCAAGAGATTGTGGGTGGCGGTGATCACTTAACACCAGGTGAAACATACACTCGTTTGTCCTCCTATTCCATAAAAAAAAAGTATATCTACAACTTAAATAGAATAAAAAACAAAAAAAAAGAATAATAGAAGCATTCCAACCTTTATGCCACTTCAAAAAAATGTGTACCATCTTGTCTTTGTAACATCTAGACTTCATCAAAAGCACAAAGTGACTTATTTTGGAGTGGATGTTATTTGTCTCACGACCATTTGCCACTTTTCGCTGCTGGCGGACAGCCTGGTAAACTTGTTCATTGGGCAAGCAGATTTAATTTGATCGGTCCATCTGTTGAATTTTGCAACACAAATATATTTTGTACAATATTCTGGGTTCATGTTGTACAAGCACGTACTTTGCCTAACAAAAGACTAATTCGGTCTAGACGAGTAGCGTAAAAAAATTATAAAAGTATTTTTTCTGTCTACCTAGTAAACAATAATCCTCCCCAATTTTCCACCCTCTATTATTCTTATACACTTGTGTAAATAAAAAACTTAAATACACGACAACCCCTTTTATGTAGTCGGTTGCAAAACTCGAATAATTAGACAATTGAGATAATCTGTAGAATTAGAATTAGCAAGGCAGGACCGACTAAGTTTACAACATCACGATTGCGAAGTCTCATGTCGCATCGCGGATATATACTTCGTCCGCTAGTTATTAAGTTTTGCAAACGACAAGGCGTTACGCTGTTTACACAACTCTTATTTGTGTGTTGCTAAATTACTTTTTATGTCTTTAATTATTACGTTATCGTACTTTTTAATTTGTGATTAATAAGCTTATTTTTGTTTTCTAATAGATAATAATCTTTACGTGTTTAAAAACATACACACATTACCTCTAGGTATATGTATACCGGATGAATTTTTAAATAATTTAAAATCTGCGTTATAAGTTTATATGACGCAGAACTGAAAAGATTGGGGGCTAGAAGAAGGCGTCTTTTTCTTATCAATTTTATTCGTATAAATAGCGTGGTCCATATCGTTCAATTATTAAGCTGTGGAATCATTTATAAATTAGTTAATGCTAATTAATAATAGAATTTCGCAACACATTTTATTGGGTATCTTACTGTCGGAGCACGATTAAGTCTAAACAAAATACTAGCTTGAGTTAACTGATCAGTCATAACAAGTGTATATTTGTTTGTGCTACTATGAAAATTAACTTCACGCAAGTCTATACTGGTTAAGCATAGATAGAACGCCAAGTGTCGTGACACTTGGAACGTGTCCTTTAATTATTTCTTTAAAATTTGCTAATGTGAGTATGTGCATACTTTAAATACCAACCAACCTGTAAAGTTAAATCGGATCAATTAGAGGTACTCAATCAATCAGGATGTCTGATGAGTTCCTTATCCCCCCCGCCCTTATAGTGCTAGAAAGGGCGCGATGGCGTAAATACCGTGATGGAGGGCCTCCAATTAATACGAAACTTTGTCGGGATCTACGCCGATTGAACGTGAGTAAAGCCGTTTTAAATATGTATACTTGTCGCACGAAAGTTTTAATAATTTAATTAAGGACAAATGGTTTTCTTGGTGTGTAGTATCTTGGCGTTTCTCTTCCATTACATTATTTCAAATTTTTATCATACTCACCATTAGGATGTGTGGCTTTCCCTCACAGTAAGGCTTACAAGGAACTTACCACATACAACCAAGCTAGTGGAACGAGCTTCCTTGTGCGGTGTTTCGAGAACGATACGACATGTGTTCCATGAAATATACATACTGATACACAAGATTACTGTCACACAGAGAGACTTCTGGAGGTCTTGGATAGTTAGCACACCTATAAACCAAGAACACCCTGTCGTACGCATGTTTGCACATATACTCTCTCTCACACACACACACACATACACAAACACACTCACATTTACCTCTATCCTTTGGAATTTCAAGCTTTTTAGGCACTGTGTAAAAGTGGAATCCTGGTGACCAGTAATACAGGTATTTTATTACCTACCACAGGCACCAGCGATCCACGACCAAAACTTATGTATCCCCTGTATTTTTAAGTTTTCGCTAAATTGTAATTTTGGTTCTTGGTGAGAAATAAAAGTTATTATTATATTATTATTATTATACAATATAAAGGGCTGACTACGCTCCTGTAATTCCTCTGGTGTTGCAAGAGAATGTGAGCCGCGGTGATCACTTAACATTAGGTGACCGGAGCGCTCGTTTGTCCTCCTCTATCATAAAAACCATTTGGCAAATAGCTACCTACATGCCTTTCATAGATAAAGTATACTCACCGTTGGTCGGAAGAAGAATGAAGTGATTTTAGTTATTTTGTATGTGTTGATGACGGAACCCTAATAAATAAAAGTTATATAACAATCAATGTCAAGGCCAGCACTGTAAGGCCATTGCACTGACAAATAATTCGTTAATTATTAACGTGATACGAACCCGGACACAATTTCACTAATCGCAGATTATGATAGAGAAAATTTAATAATTACCTAGATACGATATGAAACTAATTTGAATAATACTCGAAAATACCAAAGTAGTTTTGCTAAGAATATCATTAATCACGTGACGCGCTGAATAATCCGTACAGTGAAACCTGAACATAAAGACGAGAAATTTTAAATACACAGTTCGCGAGCAAAATAACGTCAGCAAAATAAGCTCTGTATAGCGTAGAACGGGGTATTTAGAAACAAACTGTTTGGTTATTATAACTAGTCGGTCACCCCGCCTTCATTCAAGCTGTAAATGAGGTATAATAAATATCTTTCACGGCAATACTTCAAGCCGGCCCACATTCTAGCGCTGTACAAAGCGCAGGTCCGGCCACACATGGAGTATTGCTGTCATCTCTGGTCTGGCGCACCCCAGTATCAGCTCGATCCATTTGACCGCGAGCAAAGCAGAGCAGCTCGAATTGTCGGGGACCCAGTGCTCTGTGAACGGCTGGATCACTTGGCGTTGCGTTATAGTGTCTCTTCTGCCGTATTAATCGACGACCCACATAGCTGAATGGCTAGCGACCCTGACTACTAAGCGAGGTCCCGGGTTCGAATCCCGGTAGGTGCAATCATTTATATGATGAATATGGATGTTTGTTTCCGAGTCATGGATGTTTATATGTATTTATGTATGTTTAACTAAGTATATTGTATTAAATATATCATTGTCTTGTACCCATAGTACAGGCTATGCCTAGTTTGGGCCAAGATAATTTGTGTAAAAGTTGTCAATATATATAAATATAAATCATGGGGAGTGTTAAAAAAAAGTGCGTACACCTTCCTTAAAGGCCGGCAACGCTCTTATTATTCCTCTGGTGTTGCAAAAGAATGTGAGCGGCGGTGATCACTTAACACCAGGTGACCCGTACGCTCGTTTGTCCTCCGTTTCCATAAAGAAAAAGCGTACTGTGTAGTGAGGCCAACGAAAGAGAAGACCTTAAGCTGTCTTTCGTTCTCTCTTGTTTTATTTGTTATGTGGACAATGCCTGAGAGGTAAGAGATATAACGCCTCGTTTATCTTAACAGCAAAGTGTTGCAATGCAAAATTGACTACGATGTTTACCATGTTTATACAGTAAGATATCGTTCGTCACTTTGAGATATAAAATGTTTTCTCATTAGTTATTCCCAGTAGTTTTGCCCGGATTGTCATAATATCTATCTTCTTAATATATAAAATTCTCGTGTCATGGTAAACTTTGAACTCTCTCCGAAACGGCTTGACCGATTCTCATGAAATTTTGAGTGCTGATTGGGTAGGTCTCACAACATCTATTTTTCATCCCCCTAAATGTTAAGGGTGGTCCACACGAATTTTGTTTTTTAATTTTTTTGACATTTTTTTTTAAATTTGTTTGATTATGAGTCAGCATTAAATATACATAAACAACATCAAATTTTCACCCATCTACGATCAACAGTTACTTTTGTATCGCGATTTTAATATCGGCAATACAACGTTTGCTGGGTCAGCTAGTTATAATATAAGTTTTTGTTTTTTTACATTCTGACTGATAACTTAAAAAAAATGTTTTCAAATTTTATTTGTGTATTAATCCTAGAAGTGACGGTTATCACTTTAAAAACATAACAAATTGTTTAGATTTATAAGAGCGACATCTTAAGTCAACTTCCTGATTGGGAAATTATAAATTTGAAAACAAAATTTTATACACGATGCGGGACTCGAAGCCACGACCTCTCGCGTTCCGTCCGAGTGCTTTGCCAACTGAGCTAACCGTTCGAGTTCCAATATGTTTGAAGTATTCCTAGAAGAATATTTTATGAATCTAGTAACATTCAGTTTTATTTACACGTTAGTTTAAATATATAAACATACATAACGACAAAATTGCTACAAGAGGTTGCTGTGAATTCGCACATTTGATTTATTAAATATTGTAATTTAGGGGTCATCGAATATATTAAAACCTACGAGTTAAGAAAAGCATTTGCGAGGCTTTTATATCAGACTAGCTGACCCAGCAAACGTTGTATTGCCATATAATGTAAATGAAAAAAAATCAATAATTAAATTAAAGTTCGTTTCTTACCTCCTGAGAACGTTAGAAAGGTATAAAGATTCTAAGTATTCATTTTGAACTATTCTTTCAATTTGATTTCTGACCGACACATCAAAGGAAAAAAAGATCTTTTTTTTATTTAATTTCGAGCATTTTATATTATTTCACCTTTCAAACTTTCTCTGGACCTCCACGAATAATTCAAGACCAAAATTAGCCAAATCGGCCTAGCCGTTCTCGAGTTTTAGCGAGACTAACGAACAGCAATTCATTTTTATATATGTAGATTATTGGTAAGTATTAGGTAATTTACTTATTAGGTAGATTACGGTGTAAAAAGGAGTAAATTATGTAACGTCGGGGCGTAACTAATGTATTTATAACAAGAAAATTATTTTACAATAAATTTGAAGCATTATTTTTTTAATTTATAATACGGAGTAGTTTGTCTTTCTTAGCTCTTATTGACACTCATATCCTAGATTATTTTAACAACATATAGTAGGAACAACAATTGATAAATAAAAAATTAAAGATTTACTACCCAGGTTACATTATCTCTGGACTTGACGTCGATGACGTCACTTCGTCGATATGTTACGGTGTGCAAAACAAGCACCAATAAATAATATCCTAATATTATATATATACATAGATATATAAGAGATTTCCACGTATATAGTCACTCATCACGATATCTCTGGAACCATTAGAGCTAAAGACTTGAAATTTGGTTGGAATATTCTTTTCACCGTGTAGACGTCCGCTAAGAATGGATTTTCCAAAATTCCATCCGCAAGAGTTTTTTTTTTTATTATGAACAGAACAATGTCTCTCGGGTCAGCTAGTTATTAATAAATAAACAACGATTTATTTTATCTGTATAATTGATCGATATAAAGGTGTTTTGGTGCTGATTACTATCATTACATTATTCTAATGATAAAAAATCAAAGCATCTAAGTTAAGTACAAAGAGTATTTATTTTTCTGACAGAACTATTATAGCGACACAGAACAACAGAAACTACAGAACTGTTTACAACAAAAGTCAACACGTAACAATGAAAACATCAAAAACAATGCAGTGATAGCATGATAATATCACGACATGTACCTAACGGTAATGAAAGTGCAAATCGTACTGACGCAACAGGACGAGCGCGAGGGGGTGAATGGAAAACGGGAGGAGACATTGCGTTCCAGCGAGGTCCAGAGATAATTTGGCCGTTTTTTTTAACGCAGTTTTTTATTTTTTACTTTTTAGTGTCTAATAGGTTGTTCTGTAAACTACAGTAGGATTTTTCTAGATTGCATCAGCTAAACTATAACAGGTGGGTATATAATATGATTATTTTTGAAATTATTCAAATTTAAAATTTTATTCAAAATATATAGATATAGACACTTATTGAAAGTCAAATACTACCACCCATTCGAAAAAGTATGCCTCAGATCTGAGAAGAACGGGCGCACGAAACTCAGCGGGCTTTTTTTTTATAAAAAAAATATGGTTACAATATAATGTCGCACAAAAAAGACTTATTATTTAATAGCCTGAGGGCGGTCGCTCTATTCCCATCTGTATCTGTGGTATCATTGAGAAAGTCATTTATGTTATAGTAACCTTTACCACACCAACGTTTTTTCACCATTCTTTTGAATACGTACATAAGTACCTAATAATAATAATATTTACACACTTACACAAATTATCTAGCCCAAACCAGATATAGCCTGTACTATGTTTACAAGACAACGATATATTTAATACAATATACTTATTACTAACTTAAACATACATAAATACATAATATAAACATCCATGACTCGGAAACAAACATCCACGTTCATCATGTAAATAACTACCGGGATTCGAACCCGGGACCTCTAGCTCAGTAGGCAGTGTCACTAACCACTGGGGTATAGGGGTCGTCTAATACATTTGTTGACATTGCCCTGTCTAAATGTATAAAACCAAGCATTTTTAATAAGATATTGTCGTATCATCATCTATGTGTTTTATCAATAAAAGCCTAGTATTAATAAGAGCCTAGTATCACACTAATGGGACTTTACTCAAACGAGTCATTCAGTACAAATATCTAGGTCATTATGTTACGGAGGACCTTAGGGATCAGGTGGACATAGAAAGAGAACGAAGAGCCTTAGCCGTAAGGTGTAATATGTTGGCCCGAAGGTTCACCCGATGTAGCAAGGAAGCAAAAATTACGCTGTTTAAAGCCTACTGTCAAACCTACACGGGGGGGCTGTGGACCAACTACACCCAAAAGACACTCGACACGCTAAGGGTGCAGTATAACAACAGTTTCAGGATGCTGCTGGGCTTGCCGCGTTTTTGTTCGGCATCAGGCATGTTTTGCTGAAGCACGAACGGATGATTTCTATGCCATCATAAGGAAAAGGACGTCATCCGTCCTGGCTAGGCTGCGTTCGAGCTCAAACAGTATCCTGAATATGATAGCGGGAAAACTGGATTCGCCAATACTGCAACGATTCGTTCCAGTTTTTCTCCGATAAAAACACGCTGTCTCAGATTGTTATCAAAGTTATCCTATGTTTTAATTAAGTATTAAGAATAAATTATATTATATTAAGCAAATTGTAGAAATTGTAATATACTAACATAGTTTTATAAGCCTGTTACTAACAAAATATGGGCCTCTGTTGCCCCAATAAAGAAATTTATTATTATAATTATTATAAAAGAGCTGAATCCGGTGAACACCATGCTCATATAATCACTTTTTATTAATATACTCGTAATATCGTTTTGATACAAGCAGTTCTCATTTCCAGTATAATATTCTATTATATTTAATGACGTATCGTACCATGAACGTCCGTCATTATCGCTAACGCAATCATACATCATGTATAGTGGATTCTATACTCTTTCTATTATAGAAGACCTAGATAGATTGTCAGAGTTTATCAAGCTTTGACGCACGCTCCTTGTTGTGTCAGGATAAGTGTTATCAGAGACTAGGGTCGCGCCACCTTTGGACTGGTTTCATTACCTGTAAGGGTGTGCTCATACGGAAGGCTCCGATTACGTTACGAAATAAAAACGTTGCTAGTGTTGTTTGATCGATTTCTATCGCTATCTTGCAGTCATACTTACGGCCGTTTCCAATATACTATCTACAGATCCAAATTACTACCTTCTACTGTCAGTATTTAGCTGTCAATAATCTGAAGCTGTCCCAATATACCCGATAAGTCATTCTTATCGCCTTATATTGGGACGCGTGAATTGAAATTTCCATACAAACTTCTATCGCTGGTAAGCTATACGTCATCCCATTGACAGACAGTGTGTAGGGATAAGGTGAGTTACTGTCGATAAGTTTATTGGGGCGGAAAAGTCAACGATACTTACGATTTTTATCTCAAGTATATCTCAACTATCTCTAGACTGATTATTGGGAACGGCCGTTAGAGGAACATCAGTTTTCGCCTTGGTCGATTACTATTTAAAGCATGGATGATGGCAAGTCTGAATTTAAGTAAGACCTTAGATCGAAAGTGAAAAAAAGCTTTCACGGCGCATTATTTACTAAGGGGAGGAAGAAGCTAATTCCTACAAGGGTGCATTTTGTAGGCACAAGACGATGTCGTGGGCCTCAATTCACCCATGTAGTGGAATTGCCTTTCAAACTTCCCCCGATTGATACCCTACGAGGAAAATAAAAAGATATTTTTATTATGAAATTAAGTTTGACACACAATATGTATGTAAGCAGCCAGTGTTGTAGTCTACAATATGCAAACATTCAATATCCAAATAAAACATGCTAGAAATAGATTTTCATAATTTTGATGTGACAAAAATACCAAAGCACTCTCAGAGAAGGCATAAAGGCATAAAAGGCATTTATTTTCTCAAAATTGATTCCTTTAGAATTCTTTTTGATGTCATTTCTTATACTACTAGATACTACTACCGCTTCGGAAACAAATGGCGCTCTGAGAGAGAAGAAGCGGCGCAAGAAACTCTCCCAGCATTCTTTTTTTTTGCGCTCTTTTCAATAAAAATATACAATATTGTACAGTTGCTATAAAATAATCACAATCTAGTCCCAGGCTGTCCGATCATTTAGATATTCAGCAGTGGAGTAATAGGATTTACGACAGAGCCATTTTTTTATAAAACATTTAAATTTATTTATAGACAATGCCTGAACAGTGGCTGGGACTTTATTGTAGAAGTGTATACATTTACCCTTAAAGCTATTATGTATCTTATGAAGCCTACTAGAATTAGTTACAAGCAATCCCTTATTTCTAGTGTTATAATAATGAAAATCACTATTAAGAGCAAAAAGGTGACGATTTTTGTGAACGTATATTAAGTTTTCATAAATGTACTGACAATAAACAGTCATAATATTTATTTCTTTAAATTTTTCTTTGAGAGACTGTCTATAACCAAGCTGATATATAGCACGAACAGCTCTCTTTTGCAGAGCAAACACTATATCAATGTCAGCAGCATGACCCCATAGTAATATACCGTACGTCATGATGCTGTGAAAATAACTAAAGTACACTAATCTAGCGGTCGCAACATTCGTGTACTCTCTAATCTTTCTAACTGCATATGCCGCAGAGCTGAGTCTATCTGCTAGATGGGTCATATGTGGACCCCACTGAAGTTTTTTATCTAACGTGATACCCAGGAAGACCGTAGTGTCCACAAGTTCCAATCTCTGGTCATTTATAAGTACGTTGGTTTGTACCTCCGCTGTGTTTGGTGTAATGAACCGTAAACACTTTGTTTTTTTACTGTTTAAGTGCAGATTATTCGTCTCAAACCAACGCACTATCTTTGAGAGTGCATTGCTTACCTCGTCATCAATATCCGCACGTCGCTTCACTTTAAAAATAAGTGAAGTATCATCAGCAAACAATACAATCTCATGGCTATCATCTACCACAAACGGTAGATCGTTAATATATATAAGAAACAAGAAAGGACCGAGAATAGAACCCTGTGGAACACCTATTCGCACAGGTTTACCCGAAGACCGTTTGCCATTTACATCGACTATCTGAACTCTTTCGCTTAAATATGATTTTAACAGATTTAGGGCTCTATTTTTCACTCCATAATGCTTTAGTTTTAGGAGTAAAGTTTCATGGTGGACGCAGTCAAATGCTTTT
The DNA here is from genome assembly GCF_905404315.1 of Leptidea sinapis. Lineage (NCBI taxonomy): Eukaryota > Metazoa > Arthropoda > Insecta > Lepidoptera > Pieridae > Leptidea > Leptidea sinapis. The sequence continues at coordinate 6,914,334 of NC_066268.1, forward strand.
GACAAATCACAAAAAATGCCCAATGCATCCTGTGACTCTTCCCAGGCGTCAAAGATGTGCTCAATGAGTCTAGTACCCGCATTAATTGTTGATAAACCCCTAGTGAAACCAAACTGATTTTTGTTCATTAATTTACAAAAATGCATTTGTAGCTGTTGAAGCAAAAGTTTTTCAAAAATTTTACTAAAAACAGGCAGCACTGAAATAGGTCTGAAATTAGCAGGGTCAAAAGAACTGCCCGATTTAAACAAAGGTATAACTTTGCTGTATTTCATGAGGTCAGGGAACACACCCTCATCTATGCATTCATTAAATATTATTGCTAATTCAGGTGCTATAATGTCAAGAATGTATTTAACAATATTAGTCGAATGGCCCCATAGGTCTTTTGTATTTTTTTTTTTTGCCTTTATGCCTTTGCCATTTGGGCGCGATTTTGACCCATTTCAAACGGCCAGATTTCGTTCAAACTTCGTAAATTTATCGAGGACCAATGACAATACATTAATTTGATAAAATTATTCCATTTTTCAATTTGCAAAATAAGATTTTTGTTAATTTATATAATTTTTCATTTATCGTCGATTAGGCAGGAATTGATGTTCATTTTAAATTTCAACGATTATATTTTCGACCAAAGCGTGTTTTTTATTTTTTTTTAAACTACATTTACTACTACATTAATTAGTAAATTAAACAAAGCGATCTTACAAAGGATATTGGGTTGGATACCTATTGGAAACCTTTTTATGAATATGTATGTCTAGATTGTACCGATTAGATCCGCGAGCAAAGAAATCTTACAAAATATAAACCAATGGTTTCGACATTTAATATTAATATACCAAATATTATCTAGATAGCAACAACAAAGGTCAAAGGAAATGTAACAACCTAAGGCAAATGGAAAAGTTCTATTAAAGATGAAGTAATATCTCTTTATGGAAGGTTTCAGAATAAAGTAAATTTATAAGAATGTACCTATTAGCTACTATTACTATACTAAAGACATGGATTACTTCAAAAAAATTATAATCACATATAGTTTGTAAGACGTATGCTCGTTTGTCTACTATTGTATAAAAACTATAGGTATCAGTTTATTTAAATTTGGCGATCGTTATGTATATGTATTCCGAATATAGCATTGTTACTTTACTTTTTATGGCTATTCTTTTGATTGTACTGTTCTATTCACTCCAGTTTGCATCGTCGTCTCAATCATCGCTATTGAGTATTGTGAAGTAGCCTTTAGGAAAAGGAAATGTTGTTTGTTAGGATTTCTAATCTTTATCGATTACAAGTATTATATTCATATGTTTATTATGTAATATTACTTCAATGTTTCATTTGAAGTAAATATTAATTGATATTTTCAATAATTAGATGCGAATAATTTAGACGGTTTCGAATGTAATTTTGGTATACACTTTGTACATGAAGAAAAAGTGCAGAAAGCTTAAGAGAAAACCATTAACAATCCAATCATTGGTTACGTTCTTTTCAACTATTTCAATTCATAAATGTCAGAGAAATGAAAAAATCCACAGTATTAAACAAATAAAGTTATTATTTTCTTTTTTTTTTTGGTTGGTAAGAGCGTTCAGTAGAACAGAATGGTAAAGTGTTTAAAAAAGTTAGAGTGTTGCTAGATACTTTGATTGGTATATACAGTAATAAAGTCCTATCTCGTATCTTTGCATATATGCATGGTCCCGTGAGTTAAGTAAATAATCATCCCTGTAAAAAGGAGCATGCAGGTCGAATAGTGATTGTGGTTAGCAAAATTAATGTTCATATAGTAAGTGACTATGATTGGGTCTGGCAATTAACTCGTAATTGGTACAGAATTTTTAGAATCGATAGATAAAAGACACAGCAAAAAGACGAAAACTTGAATGTACTGCTTACAACAGGAAAATAAAATACGTTAAGGTTGAAAGGGCTATTCCTTTTAAAAAATTGTCAACGAAAGGTAGGAGAAGTCGCATTGATGAGAATATTTTGCTTATTTTTCAGGCAAATCAGGACTAAATTCAACAGTGTCCCTCGAGGACTAAAGGACGGTAACTAGATTGTAACATCAACTCATGTTTGCCAATAGTCTTCATAAAAGGGAGGTCCCTTCAGAACATTATCAGTTTAAGGTTAAAGTGATAATGTTCTGACTGTATGACTTCACCGCGTTAACGTGTTGGAACGTTCAGCTAAGGAAGGCTTAAAGTGAAGAACGTTTTTCTATATATGAGGGAGCAAACGTGCAAGCGGCTCGTTGGTCCGAATACGATCTACACAACGGGGTGCAAGAGTCTTATCGGTTCGGGAAATCGGGTAGCCGGGTAATTGATCCCCCATAGTGGCTGTGCGAGGCAAGATGTTTCTCCCAAAACGCGCGGTTGTAGAATGCCACACGTCAACATGATACTGGTGGAATTTCACATATTTGACGAGTACGTCGGCTTCTGGTATAAATCAGAACATCTAAACGAAACCATTTAATGAGGTGCCTTTAGGATTACGGTCCACCTACTATGACCGCGAATACAAATACGTAAAAATTGTGCGGGAATATACATATTAAATCTAGAATCTTTCACGTTCACCCATGATTAACTAGTTTTGCATTTACTGACTTGCTATTGACTACGGAAACCATAATATTATATGAAGGAAAGGCATAAAGGCATTTATTTTCTCAAAATTGATTCCTTTAGAATTCTTTTGATGACATTTCTAATATACTAGATACTACTACCGCTTCGGAAACAAATGGCGCTCTGAGAGAGAAGAAGCGGCGCCAGAAACTCTCCCAGTATTATTTTTTGCGCTCTTTTTAATAAAAATATACAATATTGTACTGTCATTGCTATTGCTATAAAATAATCAACATCTAGTCCCAGGCTGTCCGATCACTTAGATATTCAGCTGTGGAGTAGTAGGATTTACGGCCGAGCCCTTTTTTAATAAAACATTTAAATTTATTTATGAATAACGCGTGAACAGTGACTGGGGACTTCATTATAAAAATGTATACATTTACCTTTAAAGCTATCATGTATCTTCAGATTTTGCTAGCGAGCGTTTTTTTTTACAGTGGTGGACATATAATGAGAAACACTATCTCACACATTTTGCATACAAGATACTTTGCAGCAATAGTTTTCATTTGGAAATGAACATTAAAACAACAGCAAAAAATATGTTCAATGACTTATCATTTATTAGAAAAACAACAATGATACGACTTAACAAACTGCCATTTAAACATAAAATTACGTACAAAGAACTAAATGTCATTTAAGATATCAATAGTAATGGACAGCTAATTAGAAACAACAGAAAAAAAGGAGTATAATTTATATAATTTATAAGAATAAATAATCAGTAATATATTGCTTTACGTAATACGGTTCAAAGGATAATAATTTATATATATAAAAGAAAGTCGTGTTAGTTACACTATTTATAACTCAAGAACGGCTTTACCGATATGGCTGAAAATTGGTGAGGAGGTAGCTTAGAGCCAGGAGACGGACATAGGATATAATAAGTCATAAAATATTAAAAAATTACGATAAAATATTATAAAAAAAATATATTTTCTGATAAATTTTGGTTTGATTGACATTTTGATGACATCTCGAGAATAGAAAGAATTCAATAAAGTTTTTTTACTGTTTCCCGCTACATGAGTTATAAAATACAACTGACAGTGCACGTCGTGTTATTCAAGTTGACCGGTTGGTGTGTTTGTTTCGAGTTTCTATTAGCTTATTGTGCCGATATTATCATTAACAATGTCACGACCAAGACGATCAAATTATTCCCGACAAAGACGTAATGCAACTAGGATTCGAAATATTGCGACTGAAAGGACTGAAGAAGAACAAGAAATTGCAGGTGAAAAGAACCGCGTTAGTATGGATCGTTGTCGTGATATGAATCACAAGAGCAAACCGTAGCAGCCCGTAAAACGGATCGGCTGGCAATACGAAATCGTCCAGTAAAACCTCAGAAATCAACAACTTATAGATAATTTTCGACGCACAAGAAGAAGTTTATGAAGTACTGATTTGAATCGAGCAGCGTTTCGATACGATTGCAGTACTTATACTGTACTGTAGTACTGCTTGCATACTAGCTTTCGCATTGGGCCGATTGACGTTGTTTGCGAGTATTCTGCGGAGAAACGCAAGAATTGTGCTGCCATGTTCTAGAAAACACTCAAAAATACAATGTTTGTTTCCAAATGACCTCATTTGGGGCAGACATCTAAGAACGAGGATTTAATCCGACATTCAAGGTATTTATTTACATACTTACATACAATACCGTAAAAGAATAACATACGTACTATACTTATTCCTATGTATTGTGTATGCTAATTCTAAAAAAAGTGTTTATAAATCAGTAATACGGGTTTTTTTACAATTATACTTCATGGGCAACATGGACAAATAACTTGATCGATGTCAAGAGATCAATGCAGCAATGATAATAGCAATTCTTCAGATCTGCAGCAACTACTTAATGAACATTTTGTATGACGAGTTAGCCCGCAAATCTTTAATTTCCGATCCGTCTCGCATTCGCCCTGACCATTCAAATCTTAAGGCCAATCCTTAGAAGTTTGTGGTATGAATCAAGACAATCCATTTCCGAAGTTCAATCTATATAATATATATAAAAGATTTCCACGTATATAGTCACTCATCACGATATCTCTGGAACCACTAGAGCCATCACCGAGTAGAGGTCAACTAAGAACGGATTTTCCAAAATTCCATCCGCAAGAGTTTTTTTTATTATGAACAGAACAACGTCTGTCGGGTCAGCTAGTTTGTTATAATTAATATTTAATTGCGTAGCCTTTATTGTTAATGATAGTTCTGCAACGACGTGGCATTAATTCAAGCAATTGGGATTGAGTTCCATTCTTCGACAAAAGCTTCGTTAGAGTTTTTTTTGACTGGAGTTGCGTTTGTGTGAAACTTTCATTTTATCGACATACCACCGATTTTCAAAAGGGTTTAAACCTAAATTATTTGCAGGCAAGTCTAATACGGAAATACGCTTTTCCCTAATCAGACATTTGACACTGTTGGCCATGTGTTTAGGGTCATTACCATGAAAGATCCAATCTACAGGCAAAAGTTCCTCAGGGTAGGGAGTAATTATGTCCCCTAATATGTTTTGTTACTGAAATTGGTCCATTGTACCTTCAATATTTCGAACAGGTGCAACTCCATATCGGGAAAAACATCCCCATACTTTGATATTGCAGTCACCGTTCTTAACTATGCTTCTTGTGTATTTATAATTGAAAGCATGGTTTATTAGACGTCTAAAATAGCGCTTTCCGTCTGAATTTGATGTTTCTGTAGCATCTGAGATAACACTTTTTTTCATTCTCGTACCATCCAATTAATATTTTTTTCCCTAATAATAAACGCTTTTTTCGGTGTTTTCGGCGTACCAGTTTTGAAGAGACGTTTCTGGTGTCATCAGATGAAAAACCTTCATTTTTAATCTGATTTAGCCTTTAAATGAGTCTTGTTTAGCAATACGTATGATTTCCATGTCCTCTCTCGCCGATGTTTTTCTCGGTCGAGTCATTCTAAGAACGATTTCGATAGTTCTATGGTAATAAGAATTAAAAACTTTCCTTAGAGAACATTTCATGTGGTCAGCTATTCTCCTGTACGTCCACTTTTAATCGTAATGCAAATTAACAATTATTTGTGTAGTTGAAGCGTCACAACTTTTATTTTTGCCCATTTTCAACAGAACTTATTGTACACAAAATACCAATTTGATGTTCATTTGCCGCCAAATCGGTAGAAAAAGCGAAGAAAGAAGTTTTTTTTATGAATCTAAAAATGGAACAAGCGGTCAGTTACATATAATACACCTAGATAAGTATAAACTCTTTTTGTGACTAAAGGTTACATAAAATTTGTTTTTTTTTTTTTTATATTTTTTATTTTGTATTTGTGTGGCTATTTATTCTTGCATGATTATTAATTATTGGATTAACATCACGAATATTGCACGTTAATTTTATACTTCCAGAATTCATATGAAGTGTTTCTAATAATATTTGCACCTCTGTACCATTGTATTTAAAACATTCAATGTCATGAATATTAAATTGAGGTACAGTAAAAAATAAAAGTATTAAATCTAATAATTCATAATAATACTTAATTATGGAGGATCAACTTGGCACAGGCTGAGAAAAATTTACATTTACATACAAAAACACATTTTAAAATATACCTACTACGCAGTTTTTATTGAGCCATAGTATATAATATTATTATCATTGTTATAGTATATTTCTTTCGTATTCAGTTTCATTATTGCCTTTTTTTATGGAAGAGAGCACAAACGAGCGTACGGGTCACTGAATTACTGGAGAATTGCCGGCCTTTGAGAAAGGTGTACGTGCTTTTTTTGAAGGTTACCCCAGTCGTATCATCCTAAAAACACCGCACAATAATTGGACCTAGTTCCTGAAAAACGTTCCAAGCCACAAACATTTTAGGAATTCGTGTTTCAAATTTAATAAACATTAGTGTATTCCATACTTGTGGGTCCGGCTGTGTCATGATGTCATTTAAATAGTGACAGTAGGGCTGCCATTTTTTTGTCAGTCCGTTAATGTGAATGACGTGACAAGTTTTGTGTTCTTAACTCTATTTCAACATGATTGTGGTTTGGAACGTTTTTCTGGAATTACGTCGAATTAGGATGCTCATTCCATAGTTTTTTGTATGTGAAAGAAAGTTCCTTGAAAACCGCATTTTAGAGAAAAACCATTTCACTAGGTACTTGTTTATTATATCAGGCGTTATACTAGCATGCCTTCCTTTTCATTTGGTCGACATAATCCAACACTATTATTTTATTTATATTTTATCCACCTTATCTTTTTATTTGGTATCGAACCGACAAGACCGGTAACCGAATGCTCCCCAAATATTTAATTAAAAGTGTGTGTAAATCATAACATTGGTGCATTCTCGTTACAATAACGGAAACCTTATATAATATCTGTGATAAGTATATATAAATAAAATGTTCGAAATAATATAAATAAATTCTTAAATATATATTTTTTCCTTCAACTCTACTAAGAAAATTGTACTTTATATTTAAGATTAGAAATATTGCATTCACTTCTGTACATTATATGATAATATTCGAGAAGTTTAATTTACAATTTTATAATATATTGTTATATTATAACTATACCAATGTTTAATTTCAACGTAATTATTTGGTGAAGCTTGAAAGAAAAAATCAACATGGAACTGCGACCACTATTATGAAAATAATCGGTCTTCTGTAGCTATAATATTCGTAAAAATTTATAGTGATTTATTCATTTTTACTTTTGCTGATAAACGGGCACATGTGGCCAAGAGTTTACCAATTTTATGTGTTAGTATTTACAATTCTTTAAAATAAAAGAATATAAACATGCACATGCAATTTTAGGTCTTAAAAATGATCTGAATAAATTTAAAACTGCTTTCATAGATATGTAAGTTGATAAGTGTTTCTTTAGTTTATATCAATATTTCAATGATCATAGTATGTATGGGTTCATAACAATTGAAATTTTAATGTGATAATACATACTTTCTAGATGTCATTTCTAATCGAACGAGCTACCTAATTGCTCATACTTTTAGTATTAAGAATTAATTTGTTTTTGAACTTGTTGACTAACGCATAGTCTTGATTTAGAATCAGCGCGAAAGTTGCTTCCGAAGCGGAGGTATTAATAAATTTCATTGATATCGAAATGAATCTCAAAGAAATCAATTTAAAAAAAAAGATGGAATGAGTACCACCAGCATCTTAGTTTATTAAAGTAGAGCTTTGTCCAATAAAAACGTGTCCGCCTGGTCTCCAAGAACTCGTTACAAGTGATGTGCACATCCTGTCGTGTTCGACGACGAATCCACTTTATACCCTAATTACAGGCTGTCCAACACTAACCACGCCCCTTGGTTGCGTGTATTTTTTATCCAGCTGAAAACTAAATACACGTCGTCGTTCGAAGTAATCGTATCGCTCGCCACTATACACTAGCAACCTTAATAATAAATGGAGACTAGAGACTAAATTTACCTAGTCATGATTGCAAAAGAAATTGCAAATGACGACCGAATACCGGAAGATTAGTTTTGGTAGGCGCCCTCAAAAGATGGACAGACGAACTGGTCAAGATCACCGGAATACGTTGAATGAGGATGGAGCAGGATCTTTGGGGGAGGCCTTTGTCCAGCACCAGTTTTCGTCTTTCGGCTGATGATGATGATAATTAAACACGATAACCAAATTCAGTATCACGATAAATCTTGCAGCAATTCCATATAAACATTCTCGACTGTTTTCTCATTGATTAAGAGAGCCTAGCCTTAATCCAGTCCAGCGCTGGGCTGGATCATATCCTCCACATTATTGCAGTCATTCAAAAGCTGTAATATCGGTTACACTATAGTGGCAATGTTTTCAAGAGAGAAGTTTAGAAATTACTTATATTATTACAGTGTTACTAGTGGCGCACACCTTTACATTACGTAATCCTAGCTTCCTATGGCGAGGTGTAATTATCGTGCCTATAGCATCATCACTAGATCCTGCAGAAGTGATAAGGACTTGTTAATTGACGTAGATCTAAATTTATTTTCTAAATCTAGCGCCAAATTAAAGATAACCTTATTAACCTAGATTGATATCCCACAAACACAGAGGTTCTCTGTACAAAGAAACAAACTGAAGAGTTTAGTTTTCAGTTAACTTCATTGTTTCTCCACAAAATAAGCATAATGCGTGCGGACTGTTGAACGCATAATCAAGCACTGGATTTGGACTTCACACTATTCCAGTGGCACTGGAGTGGGCGATCTGGAATGAAAAATAGACCGTCAATCCAGTCAACTGGATTGGATTGATTATTGGAATGGTACATTACAGTACACTTTCACGTTATTGTAGTGGCATTCCATTTTTGTCTCGTCTGCGTAACTGCGTAATTGATTGAGAAGGCATAAATCTGACTAATGTTACCTGTAAGATAAACATAAAGTAAGACATGATCCTGAACTCAATTTACTTTCTTACTGGTTAAGCCTTCAGGCTACATTAACGGACGATATGGAATGGAATATTTTTCCTTAAAAACTAACATTTAAATGGGTGAATTTTAATCCAATATTACAATTTGTTTTATCGGAGACCATTGTAATATGACTATGAATGACGTAATGAGATAATCTCAAACTCTTCTTCTGCCACTGATGAATAACGTCATCTCTTTCTTTTTCCGAATGTCAGACTGCATGGGTTGCCATAACAACCGCCGAAACAGCATAAGAATATATTTGTTAGTCAGAGCTTACTCTGTATTTACAGTAATAAATAAGCAATTTTTTGGTTGGCACTGGAAGTGACGAACTAGTCCAATTGAAGTTCGGATAAATCAGGAATAGAACATTTTTATTAATAATACAGTAGGACACTACGAGTGCAGTTCCTATATATTTTAATGTAATCAATTCGATGCTTTCGCCTCTGGTTCGTGCGAGCGATGGCCAGATGAACAAATTTGGGCAGTAAACATGGACACCTCGGATACGGAGTCTGGAAACTCCTGCATAAAAACATTGAAGTCGTAAAGTAAAGTTGGCCGAATATGTATTGTGACGTAACAGCCAGGCGACAGCGATCACCAAGCAGGTTGGCCCAATGCTAGGTTAATATGTACATCAGTAAAAGGGTTTAGAAGAACTTCAATATCAATTAAGTAAATGTTATCTAAATCCAACTAAATAAATAACATTTTTGTATTACTTTACTAAATTATCTAATTGCCACAACATGTTTTCCCTGCTATACTTTTTAGTTCAGCTACCCAATTATCACTGTGTCCGTTTTAGGAGTATGTGTGTACCAGTCCAAAATAGCTTAGAAACCATAAATCTAATATTGTTAATAATAAAATTAAACCAATTAAATATTTTATAACAATCATCAAGTTAGTTAAACGAATATGAGACGCTGGAATAGAATTTCATTAACCTATATTGTTGCCTTGCGACCACAAATCTGATACAATACACTCACGGAGTTGTGTTACTGATGCTATTTTATGTCCGATAGTTTAACAAACATTTACTTACTTACATGGCTAAGAGCGTGCCGATTTATAATTGTAGTCTTCAAAATATCGTCCCTAAAATTCCATACAGCATGATTTGCATTTAACATTTTGCACAATTTTAATCTCGTGCTCATCTAGAATCCAGTGTTTATTGGCACACTGTCTTGTTCTTCGAATTAATTAATTGCACAATATACACCTATACCGGTTTATGTCTTCTGCGATCAGCCAATACCTCGTTTCGCTACTTCATAAAATTTGCATCCGTCGGATCTATGTCATGTGTGAGTTTGTTTTTATAATCGAAACATGGCAAATTATATAAGTTGAAATCTAAGTTCCTCTCTTCTCCGAGCGCTGGACTCTCATATAACTGCAGTTGTAGAAAGAATGTGCAACTCCATATCAGAAGGCTTATCAGCTCCTTCCGTCATTTACTCCCATTAAGAAACGATTACATTAAATTTGTTTTGAAAATACTTTAAATTATAGATACTGAGCGACTTCAAACAGTGGTTGAGACCACGAGTCACAGCCTCGAGACCTATCCACTTTTTTTGAGGCGTAGTTGTCAGAGGGTGCATTGGCAAATTTGTCCATCCAGCTTCCAATGGTCAGAGATAAAGCCTGTAGAGATTCGTAGATGTCTCCTGTCCATATTTATAAATGACTGCGCATTCTTGCGCTAATAGTTACCCAGGAGCTCCTTGGTTTTTCGATGGCCTGTTAGTGACGACACTGCCTGTTGTGTAATTCTTGAAGGCATTTTGCTGTGTCCCTAGCTATTAACATTTGCCGAGAGTATAACTTAGCTGTTGAGCTGATGAGTATTATTTATGTATTCTTGCAAAAAAATAATAATTTTGCACTTATAGTACGAAAATGATTTCAGTATCATTTTAACTATCTATTCCCATGTGATTTTTAAGTTGCCTTCAATATATTTAAATTATTCTACAACATCATCCCATATCGAGCCTTTTATAAGATACAAGGTGGAGGCTATCACTTCTTCTTCTACCTTAAAAACATATTATAGTAAACATAAACAGTAGAAGTAACGTGAATTGAAGATTATGGCAATATTTCATCATTGTACATTAGTTTTATTACTTAGTGGGTTTTTATCTTTACTTGTTATGTAACATACAAAATGTAAATAACGTTGAATAGAATTAATAGTTTTGAAAGTAGCCGTGCCGGTGTTCTGTCGATATCAATATCGTGCATAAATTAAAGTTATCTTGTGGCTGTTATATAGTTTTTCGGAGCTAGTTGAATGAAGTCAAGAAAAATGTAATAAATTAATAGCTTTTTATTTTTACATCAAATCGGTAAAAATAAATAAATGCTTGAAAAATGGGTGCCTTATGATTTAACTACCTACAGAGAAGCACGCGCTGAAGTTTACCCTATAATGTAGAACAGTCTCAGAAATGAAAGGATTTTGGGGCAAATTGTTACGTGTGATGAAAAGTGGATTCTGTACAAAAATTCACCATCGCAGTGGCTGACTCCAGTTAAAACGCTCTAATAATACAAAAATATTCCTGTGTATCCTCCTCTTCCATAAAAATATACGGAATTGCATTTATAGTGTTGAATTCATTCGTTAAGAATCGCACTTCGAAGGCAGAGATTAAGTTTTAGTTTCATTTGTCTTGTCATCTAGGAAGGGCTTCTTCCATCGCATCTTTTGGCGTCAATTTCATCTTCTGGCATCGACGCTTTCAGTCTCTATTTTTCTTGGTACTCTTGACTGACACATTTTTAGTACATCCCGTGTACGCTAGGTTGAAATTTAAAATTTTCCATTACTACGATCCATATTGGCTATATAAATTTGCGCAGTCATTCTAGTTTCATGCATTATCACTGCATGGCCACCGAGTCACGCTAAAACGTCAAACAAAATACTCTTTGCAAGAATAGTTATTTCATCTTCTCTAACTCAGTGACGACAAGTTATAAAAACACTTCCTTCTTATTATTTCATTGTAATTTTATTATTAAGTTCTTCATCGACGTCATATTTGTGAAAATTACATGTTTGTATTTGACAAAATCTGAAACACAACCACAGCTACTCGTTGAACTGTCGCTAGATTAATTAAGTATTAAAAAACGTTATCACGAAAAATCTTTTATTTTTATATTATGAAGTGGTTTTGATTTTTCTAAATATGTCTGCCTAGTAGTATGTAACGCTATCTTCGAATTAAATTTTCACCCACTGCAAGATGTCCAATTTACCTGAAAGTTTGCGCACGTATCACGGGTAAAGTAAGTTTTCATAACAAGGCCTCGTATGCCAACCAATCGATCACTATAATAAAAAGTTAATTTGCCAATGGCATCAACTCTCCTCTAAATCTTTTCTCTGACTCTTTCCATCGAGCACCGTTTTCTAGTGTTAAATATACTCTGTGCTATTTTTTTCCATCACGCACTGTTTTGCAATGTTCCGTCACCTTTTGGCATTCGCATCAAATCTGCGCTAATTCTTTACTACGCGCACCGTTTTGTTATGTTCAGTCACCTTTAAGCAATCGTATCCACTCTGCTCTAATCGCATAAACTTTGTGCTATTTTTTCCATCACGCGCTGTTTTGCAATGCTCCGTTACCTTTTGGCAATCGCATCAACTCTGCACAATTGTTTTACATGGCGCACCGTTTCGTAACGTTTAGTCGCTTTTTGGTTATTGCATCTACTCTGCGCTAATTCTTTCCTACGCGCAAAGTTTTATTATGTTCATTCACCTTTAAACAATCGTATCCATTTCGCTCTAATTCTTAACATGGCGCACTGTTTTGCTATGTTCAGTCACCATTTGGCAATCGCATCAACGGTGCGCGATGGAAACAATTGCGCTAATTGTTTCCATCGCGTATTATTTCGTAACGTTTTGTCGCTTTTTGGTAATTGCATCAAATCTTATCGTTTTGCCATGTTCAGTCACCTTTTTGCATCAACTTTGCGCTTATTCCTTCCATGACACACTGTTTTGTATTGTTCATTCACTATTTGACAATCGCATCAACTCAGCGAAATGTGATATCAACCTGGAAACAAAGTTCATTCCACAGTTGGAAGAAAATCTAATAACCGCCACAAAAAAATGCCACGCATCCAGAATGGAGGATGGTTCTTGATAATCTTCTAACGTAGAATGAAGCTTCGTTTCTAGGTTAGGCCACACATCTTTCATTAACATCATCCGCTAACAAGAATCTATCGGCGTTTGAACGTCGCAAAAGGGTCATTACAATTACTGCATCCATTACTATTTGTTTGAAATATCTTATCGTACTTATCATGTGCAAACTGCATTGAACTGTAAAATTTCCGCAGCGTAAGGCAGCAATCGTTGCCCCTCGACCTATCGACCTTATCATGAGCGTATCGAATGTGCTCTATTTATGTAATATCACGCTGCTTTTGTCAAGTACGTGTCGAGTATGGCGTGACTTTAGTTCTTTGCACCTACGTTTAAAGGCCTCTTGTTATCTGACGCCACTGGATATACTGGTGTTTCGTTGAAAAATTACTAGCCCGTTAGTTGAGTAGTATAACATTTGCGAATTCACTACGGAGATGGATAAAGAAAAATATTGCAAAAGTTTAATTCAATAACTAGTTTAACGCGAATATTATTCAAAGTAGCTAAGTGTGCACTTTGCAATTATTTGATATAGGCGAATTATATAATATATATAATAGTATACATTTGTACGTATAGGTATGCAATGCGTCGTGAATTCTAGTACACCAAAATTAATTTAGTTATGATAATAATGTGAAATATTTTCTAAAAGCAGTTTTTTTTGGAATAGGAAAACAAACGTGACTACGTCTCACCTGATGGTATTGGGATCACCATTTTTCCTTGAGACATCCATCGCACGGGCGTTACCGACCGTCTTTCAGGAAGCTGTATTAGTATCATTTTTGAAGGTCGCCCTGTCATATCGTCCGCGTAAGGAAGCTCCACAGTTGGTTGTAAGTGGAAGAAATTTCGATACATCTAGATGGTGAAGATGATAGTTTAGTAGGTGGGTTTCGATTGTGGAGATCGGTAGGAATCAGGTCGAATAGCTCTTGGAAACATCTCCTATGATAAATGCGGTAAGACAGTACTCAAAAATCTTCATCATTTTATTTGTTTTTATTATTTGGTAAAACCTGTTATAATACAGATTGATGGCATCTCATTGTAACAGGAGAACTCGTCTCGTCACGTCTTATTATAAAAATCTTGAACATTTATCTAAAACATACGCAGTACATATTTCTTAGAAAAAATGGCTTTATTATATTTGAAATATTCTATGGTGAAAGGTAGAGTACGGGAGACAAAGCATGGTGACGCGGGATCATATGTACGGAATGTTGAATGAACGGAGGCTCATTTGCACAGGATGCCGGCTAGGATTTGGAAACCACAATAACGCCTACTCCTGCCGTGAAATAGTAATGTGTAAACAATACTGTGTTTCGGTCTGAAGGGCGCTGTAGCTAGTGAAATTACTGGACTTAACATCTTATATCTCAAGGTGGCGAGCGCAATTATAGTGCCGCTCTGAATTTTAGGGTTTTTCAAGAATCCTGAGCGGCACTGCATTGTAATGGGTAGGTCGTATCAATTACCATCAGATCCGCTTCATATTTTCATTAAAAAAAAACTTTTGTTATGCTCATATTCTAAATAATCCTTAATAACCATTGACTTGTACTTTAGGGTCTGCATAGTATGAGAGATTAATCCTAAAATCAATATGATGGGAAATAGTCACAAAAGACAATAACCCGATGATAATTTCCCGACATATATATTATAATATATTTGAACAGTTCTTTGTCCGTGTATCGGCGTTACATCAGCCAAATACAAAGGCACATTCACGTGGTCTGGTCCGTTCATAGTGCATAGTGCACAGTTGTGAGTTTATCGTGAGCCAATTACGTTTCACTCATTGTTTTCATATGATAATGAAAACTGTATGCGTAGCCCAGTTCAGTGATCGGTGAAGTTAATTGCTTTTGTTTCGAGCTTGAAATAGAAGTCGGCATCGAGAGTTGTTTCTTTTGTGTGCATTCACTATAATATCTGAGTTTGGTTGTTGCATACTTTTTAGATGCCTTTCAATTTTTTTTTATGGAAAAGGAGGACAAACGAGCGTACCTGGTACCAGAGGATACACAGGAGCGTTGCTGGCCTTTATGGAATGTTTCGCGTTTTTTTTTTGAAGGCACCCATGTCGTATCGTCCCGGAAACACCGCACAAGGAAGCTCATTCCACAGCATTGTAGTACATGGAAGGAAGCTCCTTGAAAACCGCACTGTGGAGGACCGCCCCACATCCAGATGGTAGGGATGATATTCTAATCTTGCGTGTAGAAGTAGAAGGTGTAATTCGGTGGCAGGAGTCACGTGAAACAGCTCTTCGGAACACTCTCCGTGATAAATGCGGTAGAAGACACACAATGAAGCGACGTCTCTACGCAACGCCAAATCGTTCTAGATATATGACTATAAACACGCCAGTCTCCAATCGGGGTAGCAGAAATTGGCTCTAGCTACCTCTGACATATTTCTATAGGTTGTTTGTCTCCCTTCATTCCATCCTTATACTAGCTTTCTTATTCTTAAGTTTGACTGTACAATATAGGTACGTCTAGGTTGAAGTAATAAGGGCCACATAACGGTTCTAGTTTTATATTAACATAAATTTGTTTGTATTGAAGCAGACTGGAATTTTCAAAATCAATAGATACATCATTTATCGAACGTGTATCGATGCCTTTTCATAATTTGGCGTATTCAATCCTACCAACTACTAATCCATTTAATGGCATGACACCAAAACACGCAAAGTGCGTGAGACACAAATTTACGTTTTCTTCGAATAATGATAGGACCGAAATGATACTACTACCATAATTAAATAATAGGCCCCATGCATACGTAATATACGTGGCACGTGAAATAAAAGAATTACTTATGTGATATGAAAGAGGAGAGCAAACATTCGCACGGATCACCTGGAATAATCTGAACTCCGCCATTCACTCTTCTGATTATATCATAACATCATATAATATAAATTTCTTAGAAAGTATTAAAAATTAAACATTCGCTATAATTTTTATACATTGGTCTCATTCCTAATTTCCTACCGACCCATATAGACCTCCGTAAATCGTGCCGTTAATTGATTTTGATCCTGGAAAGACTGAAGGTTAATATTATATTTGCCTCTTTGTCTTTACTTAGTTTTACACTTGAATGCCACGATAAACATTATCACGCATCGGCACCTATGTTAATTATATGATTATGTGTATTGTATTGAAACTACTTATTCAGTATTCGTAATTCATATTCAGTTGGCCGTTGCCTCTCGTCGGGGTAGGACGTGTCTCGCAGATGTGCACTCGCGATATACGAAAGCATTCGTTGTCTTAATTTGAGTATTTCAGTGAAGTGCAGTGCCGGTTTGATGAGTGTACTTAATTTAACTGATGTAGTTGATGTAAATATGGATACGATGATCAATGTGTGGAGTGTTGTGGAGAGGGTGCGAGTGGACAGCGCTGCAGTCGAGCTGGCAATCTTCACAGCAATACTCTACTGGTTTTTTACATCCAGGTTTGTTGGCTAATAATGACGTCGCGATATTCGCAGGGTTAGCCAATACTCAATTGTACGGTCTAGGCTATACTTGTTTCCCCTGGCGGACTAGAGAGTAAGTGTTTGGGAAATGTCCATTGTCTTCAATTCTCCTTGTAACCCGTCGATGCTCATTTAAAAACTCAACTGGAAATTTTAAAAAAGAGGACTGATAGGCGCGTTTCTGTTCTCTTTCTGACGGTGTTTCTGCTTTTTATCACGCAATGAAGTTCATACAGTTTTGTTGTTGGTACGTGAAAGAGAGTTACTTGAAAACTGTCACAGTTTAAATTTGATTTTGATTAGATATTATTAAATAAAATAAACACAGATTATTATTTAAATTGCATAGATAAAAAAATTATAACGACCTGCATATATATGAAATCGCAAGTAAAATATTATGTAAGAAGTTCTTATGCCTTATTATAAAATCATCACATGCAAGATAACTGGATTTTTATAAATGTCTTAATTAATATTGATCACATTTTTTGTCTTGACTTATTTAATGCGTGGTGTTTTGGTGATCTGTGAACAGGCAGGAAGCCACTTCTCCAAAATCCCGTTATATAATAGCAGTTTTATCAAATATATAAAATTATCGTTTCGCGGTGTGTGTTACCACTTCTTCATTTATATGAAATTTTTGTGTGAATATCGGATTGGTTTGAGAATCGGCCAACATCTATTTCTCTTACCCCTAAATGATCCCACCCCTAAATATGTTATTATTTAATTTATTTTTATTTTATTATGCTTCAGCATTAAAAAATACAACTTAAAATTTTCACCCGTCTACGATCAACCCCTGTTTTAATCACGATTTTTATATTATTCTGTTCCATCCACATCCGCAATAGGGTTGCAGGATGTCAATCGAATACAAGAATTGTAGTACGAAAAATTTTAATTATTGATTTTTTTTAATTACTTTAATTGGTAATACGACGTCTGCTGCGACAGCTAGTTTCTATATTATGTTATATAATTTCTATATGTTACTCGGTAATGTACGTTTATAAGTCTTTTAATGGGCGATGTATTATATACTTTTACAACATAATCCTAAAAATGTATGAAACAAATGTGTTACCAAATTCAAAAGAATTGTAAAAAAACGTATGTGTGGTAAAGGTTACTATAATATAAATGATTTTCTTAATGATGAGACAGACTGGGAATGGGGCGAACGTCCTCAAGCTATTATGAATTGTAATTTTTTTTGTACAATAGTACATAATTTTATATTGTAACTTAATTAGAGTAAATTATAGCCCGCTGAGCTAGCGTCCGTTCTTCTCAGGACTGAGGCACTCTATTTTGAATGGGTGGTAGTTTTAGACCTTCAATAAGTGATTTTTAAACCTATTTTAAATAAAAAATATTTGAATTTAAATTACGAATCCACGAACTTATAGCGACTAATTTATAAATTATTTTTCAGTCATGTAATTAAGTCTCAATTGCACACTCAGTTTTACATAAATTACTGCTGTGTATTGTTGATGATTTCTGATGATGTTATAAATAAATATATAATAAATATTTGAAGAACGATGCAGAATTCAGTTGTGGGTGTAATTTCGAAAACTCTCCCACAAATATACCACCTTACAGCTCAATAATACGTGACCAATTTTGATATTTTGTCAATGTCTGCGCTAACTAGTGGTTAGCTAGTTTAATATTCAAAAAACAGAAGAGCTAATTCCAAGCGTGGCTGACTGTGTAGGACTTGTCAATGAAAATCGGTTACAGTAACGATAGATTTGCTTTCCCTTTCTACCTTGTTGTATGTCCGTTAGAGATGTTCTTCTTTTTGGCTTATTTACGCTAGTATATTGTAAGTCTACGTTATGCGATCATTGTTTTCATTATTTCTAATAATGTCAGACAAAAGTCAAAATGGCGGACGACAATACTTTATTATTCCCGGATTTGTATAATGGGCTGATTTGATATGCGGTTTCAGTCACTCTTTGAAGTACATAATACTTAGTAAAAAAAAGCGGCAGTCACAGACAATGATGACCATGTTGATGTTATTTGAATATAATATTGATTTATGGTCAAAAACCAAAGAAAGGCAGTCGAGAGGTTCTGTGTGGAAACGTGACCGAATGTATCTTCCGAATGGTGAAATAATAGTACAAAATAAGCGCGTACACCTTCCTTAAAGGCCGGCAACGCTCTTGTGATTCCTCTGGTGTTGCAAGAGAATGTGGGCGGCGGTGATCACTTAACACCAGGTGACCCGTACGCTCGTTTGTCCTCCTATTCCATTAAAAAAAAATTGAAAATTATACACAAATATTTGATTATTATCGCCAATGGTACACAGATGGTTGAATATTGTCGAGAATTTTATTATTTAGTTAGTTGCTCCAGATTGAATAGCACAATTAATTCATAATTGAATATATATACATAACTGAATACTACTTTATTCCATATAATATTGTTATAAATATGCAATGTATGTAATAATAATTATTACGGTTTGAGTCACTCTTATTTAAATGTTTTTTTTTAATAAAACGCGACACGATTCCATAAGATTTTTTCCCTACCAAAATAGGGCTGTTTTTAGGAATATTATGAATTAATAACTAAGTATTATATTATATGTGTATTAGTATAAGTGTAGATAACTTACAAATTAGGTATAATTTCTTATATTTTACTTACAATTTAGGTATTTTTTTTTATTGAAAAGAGCGCAAAAAAAGAATGCTGGGAGAGTTTCTTGCGCCGCTTCTTCTCTCTCAGAGCGCCATTTGTTTCCGAAGCGGTAGTAGTATCTAGTAGTTATTAGAAATGACATCAAAAAGAATTCTAAAGGAATCAATTTTGAGAAAATAAATGCCTTTTATAGATGCACAATATTATAGTATTAAAAGAGCGTATACTCGCCAACAAAATGTAGCAATAGTTTGGCGAGATGTTAAATTTAAGTACCAATGTGCATACAGTTATAATTAAATAAATTAAAAAAAAAAGAAGTTTCCACTTCAAAAATTTCAATGTGTGAAATATGTGACAGTTTCGTGTCTCTCAGAGCACCATTTGTTTCCCTACCGGTATGTAACAGTAAATAGTAATAAAGAAATAGTAGATTGTTAACCAAGGGTCGAAAGAATCAATTCCTGAGGTATTTAGACGTAGCAAGGGCGGCTACAGTCCGAGTAGGATTTGATTCTTTTACCCGTGTTAAGCACTTTACTTTTCATTTCAAATATGAGGAAAATAAAACTAGTTGTTTATCTAAACTATTTATTGATATTAAATCATAATATTAGTAGTACCTATTTAAAATGAATTGTCAAATTAGGACAATAAATGACGACTTTTTAAATTTTAAATATGGAACTCTCCGCGTAATTGTTGCGGCTTATTCCGCTCAAAGAAGTTTGCGCTAAGTTCACACTGGCTGTTTAGAAAGTCACATGGCTGCAGCATTCTTTTTTATTAGTTTTTCTTTTACAGAAAACTCTTCACAGCTGAAAGCAGTTCTATTTTTAAAGTTCATTCCGGCCCTTGGGTGGGAAGTAATTTGTATGAGTTTTTCCCTCTCTATGGAGGGAAGCAGCATTTTATTTTATCAATATAATAAATGAAAAGGAATTTACTTAATGAACGAAAAATATGAGAATCAAATTAAAGTGCGAAATCCGGTCATTGTTTCAACGCATTAGTTGAGTTTATCTAGTACACAATGGCGCGCTCAATACAGATAATTAAATAATAATTATGCGTAACATTAACGCATATGTTGTTGTACGAATTTCGCTTCGGGCTGATCATGAAATGTCTAAGTATAACATGTGCTGTAAATATAATTGTTTGTTTTCCCAAACCTTTCATTAACCTTTATATATACGTTGTCCTGTACACACGTCTGAAATTCAAAAAATTCGTCCAGCCGTTGGGTTAAGCTCACTAACATACATACACATGGGCAGGAGATTTATGTATGGACAGAATGGAGAATCTAAACCATTCTTAAATTCACTGGAACACACAAAAAATCATCAAAATCAGTCCAGCTGTTTATGAAGTAATTCAATCGTGAATCTAAATCCTCGAATCCGCTTGAACTCACACAAAAAAATCCATTCAAATCGGTCCAGGAGGGGGAGTTCACTCTCAACACACGTACAGAAGAATGATATATATTACTAGCTGACCCAGCAAACGTTGTATTGCCGATATTAAAATCGCGATACAAAAGTAAGTGTTGATCGTAGATGGGTGAAAATTTGAAGTTGTATGTACTTTTTAATGCTGACTCATAATCAAACAAATTTAAAAAAAATGTCGAAAAAAAAAATAAAAAATAAAATTCGTGTCAATTCGTGTAAAAACCCTTAACATTTAGGGGGTTGAAAAATAGATGTTGTCCGATTCTCAGACCTACCCAATATGCACTGAAAATTTCATGAGAATCGGTCAACCCGTTTCGGAGGAGTTCAAAGTTTAACACCATGACACGAGAATTTTATATATTAGATATGTAATGTCTAAGATCTTTTATTATATTGTTCACAATCCACATTAACATTAATAAATTAGACCTTTTCTTGTCTATTATACCATATTACTTACCTATATTACTCACTGCTATAAACTCCACTGCTAATAATTCCATTCCACCTTTGCACGACACGCCACAAGTAAGGATATCATCCCCACCATCTGGATGTGTGGCGGTCCTCCACAGTGCGGTTTTCAAGGAGTTTTCTTCCGCGTACTACGAAGCTGTGGAATGAGCTTCCCTGTGCGGTGTTTCCGGGACGATACGACATGGGTACCTTCAAAAAAAGCGCGTACACCCTCCTTAAAGGCCGGCAACGCTCTTGTGATTCCTCTGGTGTTGAAAGAGCATGTGGGCGGCGGTGATCACTTAACACCAGGTGACCCGTACGCTCGTTTGTCCTCCTATTCCATAAAAAAAAAACTACAACACTAAAAAAGTTTAATATAGATGCATATAATTGAGATATATTAAATGCATTAACAACAGAGTGAAGTTTGTAATTATTATCCATCAGAGCGGAGTGGACTGTACTATTCTCAAACAGCTGTTTGCAAGCAGATTGCTTCCCGGGCTGCTATTAAAGATTATCGGTGTGCTAGAGACTGACGAATGTATATCCTTTATCAAATCATGACGTTATATAATATCATATTAATTTTAGAAGTTATACTTCTTTAGGTGCGTCATGAAAAAATGATGAGAGTGAAATTTTAAGATGCGCGCGCATCTCTGTAACACAAAAGTAACAGGGTGAAGTTGGTTCCTAAACTTTTCTGACGTTTGTGACGTTCGTTATTTTTTTTTCGGTGTCTTCGTCCATTTTTTAGTTTTTTTTTCTATTTTCGTGTGAAAATCTTAATGCGGTTCACAGAATACATCTAAGTACTTACCAAGTTTCAACAGTATAGTTATTATAGTTTCGGAAAAAAGTCGCTGTGACATACGGACGGATGGACAGACAGACATGACGAATCTATAAGGGTTCCGTTTTTTGCCGTTGGACTACAGAACCCTAAAAACAATCATAATTTTAGTATCACAGGCCCCCGGGCAATATGCGATTAACCCGAAATCATCAATGTTACAACAGCATAACATAGATTACGTTTAGACCCATTGTCTTAGTTTTCCTTATCAACATGTGACATTATGCCTAATTATTTTTCTTGTTCTACTACTTCCTAATTAATGAACACAAGTGGGGGGAGATTAATATTCATGAGACAATACAAGAGCTGTTTGTTTACTCGTGGCCGGTCAGTAATTTAATCATTATTTAATTTTTTTTTCTAACGAACTTATATTCAGTAACGTTTACGTTTCGCGATACAGGCTATAAATAGACAGATCCGTGAATGACGTATTTAAGGCAACTTTGGAAAGTGTTTTTTTTTTTTTCACTTTTGCTATTAACGTCAATATGACATTTAGGCTTAGATTATTTATATGTCTAGACAGGCTATGACAGCTGTGAAAACGTCAAAACAATTGAGTTTAGAATAAGCCTATATTAGGAGAAACTAATATTCCTGGCCTGTTGAAAAGACGTCTAAATTATCTTAGTATTTAGGCTGTGATCTATACATCATCCTTGAACATGGCTAGTTTCAACTTACGTAGCTTACATAAAACTTAGTTGAGTGTAAGTGTAAGTTTAGCATAATCTTTTATTTCGTTTTTATATTCATTTGGCGGCTGAAATTATGCTGCGCAAGCTAAGGCAGCCCAATGCATAAGTCAAGTTCGTGTTTTATCACACTCAGCTCGGTTTTACTTAAGTGAAGTTGATCTTTGCAATGAAATGTATTACAAAAAATGAAAGGAAATACCAAATTTTCTGTTTTATATTTTTTTCACGGAAGAAAATTCACCTCCCATTCAAACTTTTTGTTAGAAATCATATTTTCTTGTTAATATTCTATCGAGGATCAATTCTGTCATGGTGTCAGATGCAGTATGGTATTTAGAGAGACATATTATAAATTCATCATCATTGGAGTCAACGGAAACCATTTTGAGCAACTTAGTTACGTAAAAGTGAAATATGAAAAGCAATTTGTAAAATGTTTTTAATATGCTTTCATTTTTTAATACATTTGTTTGCGAAATTTGTTATTTATCAGCAAAAGAGTGCATTGGTACAATAATATAGATGTAATTTTTTTGATATATCATTCAGGTCGATTTCCGTGAAAAGTTAAAGAAATTTAAAAAAACTAAATATGCAGTTATTAATTTCTTTCAAATCGAGATCATGAGTCCTTTCATGACTTTTTTCTAGTTGCGTAGTTTCCGACTTGGCCATCACCGCCCTTCTCGGAAAACCATCCTGTAGATCTCAGACTTAGTTACCTAAACCACTTAACTTAAACACAAATAATTTACTTATTACATTCTATAATTTAAACATCAAAATCTTATTATGCAATCATGGTTGATGTAATCGAAGTTAGAACAAATCGTATCCATTATTGTGAGATCGAAAGGCCCCGGCAGTACTTTTTCCTTAATTATTTCGTCTTGATAATGTTGCCAAATATCTGTTGCCTAATCTATGGTTGAAAGCCGTTACAATATACTCAAATCATTAAGTAAATATTTTACACACAAAATAATTTTTGAAGGTCGAACGATGATAGTTCAACCTTCAATTTTAAAATTATCTTTGTATTTCGTATAAGTAAAATTATTGAAATTAAAATTTAGTTATGCAGCATTTTATTTAGTGGGCATTGAATGAGGCTCGACCGTCACGCTTGTCCAAGAAGGTGTCTCGAGTCAACAAGGCGAGTCTCGATTGTTATCATAATTGTAAACAGTTTGTTATTTTTAAGTGATATGCCTCACTTCTGGGAGTAAGTAAATATACAAATTTAATTTGTACTAGTATCTATTTATGGAGAATTTATTTATAAAAGTGGAGCCACAGCTAGAGAGTTAAACAAGATACCATTTAAATTATTAAGATATTTGTGAGACATTATAACTTTATGTATTAACATGACTTTAATATATAATTAAACGTGAGTAAAGCCGTGAATAAATAAAGGTATACCAAGGTTTACAATCGATGCGTCACTCGGAAGGTTGGCTTAGTTGTTAAGAGCGCTTGGACGGAACCCGAGAGGCGGGGGTTCGAGTCCCGCATCGTCTGTAAATTTTGGTACAAATTAATTGGTATATTATAGTTCTATTTCGTTTTATCAACTTTGGGTTCATGTAGTTACCACTTGTATCGTTTTTGCTGATTTTCCAGTAAACGTTATCTTATTGTTACGATGTACTTAAAAAAAGATGGTAGGGAGTCATAATCCTTTAAAAAGTATTTTGTAGAAGGGTTTGTTTGTTAGACGCGTTACTCTATGAATAAACAATGTACAAACTAATCAATTATAATGCTCTATACAGGTTGTTTATAAAACTACCAGTAAACCCGAAGGGAGGTTAAATGGGGCCTCCATTTACAATATTTAAGAAACGTAGTAACGCTGTAGGTATTACATACCCAAAAAAATAAATTATTTTCACTGATGTGAAACCGTATTTCAGTAAATTTTAAGAGTAAAGTATGCACAATGTTCGTACATTGCTACCTAATTCGCGGAACGACAAAAATTTAAATACCTTACCTATCGAAACAATCTAAACGAACACTAACTTCTTCGTAATAAACGTCAAATCTGCAGAAACGGCCCAAAGAGTGCTCCGCCTTGCTCAATACACGACCTCGCTCGTCGGCTTGTGGCTTGTGTGGCATTTCGCACCATCTTCGGTGTACTTGGTGTTACTGAACTCCTGCTAATTTTGATGATGAAATGAAATTTTCTGTGTGTCTTCAGGTGGATTCGAGAATGGTTTATATTATTTTGAGTTACCTCCTGTACGGCTGGATTTCTCAAATTTAAGACGTGTGAACAGGACAATGTCTGTTCGGTCCGCTAGTTAAACGATAAAATTATTAATATTGAGATATTAATTGAGGTTGTGTATTGGTGTTAATTGCCATTTCGGACAGACAGGTTGAGCTTGATATTACGCATATTGTTTGGTTGGTGATAAATATGTTTCACAAAGATATACCTGGATTTAGTTCCGATAATCCTATAGGAACATAATTCTGAGGCTATCCCATATTATATATCTTAATATATATAAATTACGTGACACGTTGTTTGTCCGCGATGGACTCCCTAAACTAATGAACGTATTTTAATGGGGATTACTTCATGGAGTGCAGTTTAGTCCAACTTGAGAGATAGGATAGTTTTTATATCGATTTTGAGACCCATATTTATTTTTAATTCCATGATTTGTTTTGTATGGACATATTTTCTATGAGGCTCATTTCATAGGCTCTCTACCATCTGCTTGCGTAGGGTCCTAGAATACTTCGGTCACATTGCCAGAAGGGATGAAGACAACCTGGAGAGACTGATGGTAACAGGGAAGGTGGAGGGAAGAAGACCAAGAGGAAGGAGCCCCATGCGATGGATCGATCAGATTCGCACTGCCCTTGAAACCACTGTCCACGACGCTTTACACTCTGCTTCCGACAGGGGCAGATGGCGGCAAATAATACGCAAAAAAGTACTCTGTCGAGATGATCACGACCCTCAGCACTGAGGTAACCGACGCGAGGAGGAGGAGGATTTTCTATGAGAGAATTTATTGACGTACGATTTGTCAGTTCCGTTGTGAAACAATTTCATTTGGTCTAGAGGAGGGAAACGTGGATCATTTATTCTTCAATTGCCCTTTAACGCAACCAAGTTTTCACTCCTTTTGTATATATTTTGTGTAAATATATTAAAATAAATAACATTAAGTTGTAAATAGCACTAAGTACTTATATCAAATAATTTAAGTAATTATATTTGTGTATGTCCTTTATAGTCCTAACAGCATGTATATTTGTTTCAGGTATAAGAAAATAAAACTTGTTTCAATCTTAAGCACCGATCACTACCGTTAAAATTAGTAAAATAATACTCTAAGCTTGGTGGTCTACCTTAACGTGACATTGGCAAACTTGTGGTATACCTTCCACAGGAGCCATAGTAGGAAGAATAGAATAGAACAATTTTATTATAAGAACAGGGGTATTTACTACTTAAATAATTCTTGATGTTTCGAAATATTATTGGCAAATTCCTATAAAACAGTATTTTTACTATCTACAGAACAACGTCTGTCGGGGTAGCTAGTATATTATATAATTTACATTCAAATTCTAGTGTGATTCAGCCACGAATCGTCTTTTGTCTTCAACACGGTGAATATTATATCAAAACGAACAAAGCGTATTGTTTTAAAATAACACGTGCGTTTGTTGACATTTCACCACATCTGTAAGTATTTTGTATTTTGTGTTATAACCATAGACTTACAATAAAACAGCGTATAGACAACCAGACAGATTTTTCACTACGTGCGTTATCCAGTGGTTTCATATTCAAAAAACAAAGAAGCTTCAATTCCAAGCGTGGCTGATTGTTTACGACTTATGAATCAAAATCTGTTACAGTAACTATTATGAATGAAGCAATTCCAAGGTTCATTATATTATACAACGTGCTTACTGCTTAGCTTTGCTAACTGAAGAGAGGAACTATATTTATTGTCACAGACTATACACTTACACGGTTATATTAATGGTTATAAAATTTCTCTCATACGTCGAGTAGAGTAGAAGTTTTAATTCAAATATTTATTTATTTATTTTATTTATTTATACAAGGTCCACCAACACAGAATACACAAGACAATTCATAAGATTGTAACATAAATTTAAAAAATCGTGTTCCTGCAATTACAGGTGAACACATCATGCACATTAACATACAAACAATTTAGTTGTTAATTATATAAAAGTAAATTGAAGTCCTATAACGCTAACATGTTAAAACAATATAAAAAGATAAATTAATTCTATAAATCATTACAAGCTAAAATACAGTCACTTCAATATAATCACTAAAATACTATAGTATAGGTACAATATATCTTGTCTATGCATTTTTTATTATAAATTAGGTCATTACATTTTACTAATCAGAGTGTCAGGTTTCTCTTAAATTGTGCTACTGTATCTCCAAAAACATCTATAGATCGCTTGTTTGAAATTATAGTGTTGTATTGACGCAACAGCCTATTCAGTGGGGAGTGAAATCCGAGATTAGAGTTTGCTCGATCAGGTATAAACGGTTTATATTTTGCCAGTTGAGGTGCTCTAGTTGGCATGTGAATATTTATCTTGCTCAATAGCTGCGGGCAATCCAACATCCCATTAATGATTTTATATAAAAATATCTGTTCATGGATTTGCCTACGATCCTCCAAGGATATCATTTTATAATTTGCTAGCCTGCTACTATAGCTGTCGAGATGTCTCGTTTTTAGGCGATATATTTGGATTTGTCTCAATATAAGTAAATTCGATTGGAATGAACAGTTTTTCATTGTGTGTAGAACAGGAACCGCTCGCTTGAGCTAACAAAGGAGTGATTGATAATCATTGGAGTACGTTAGCATTATGTCCTGTATTATATCTCAATTGAGGGAACAACTTTCGAAGTATACTCGGCTCGACGGCCGTGCCTGTACATTAAATCATCGAAGGAAGCGTTTATAAGATTCGATATTTTAA
Source organism: Leptidea sinapis (assembly GCF_905404315.1). Taxonomy (NCBI): domain Eukaryota; kingdom Metazoa; phylum Arthropoda; class Insecta; order Lepidoptera; family Pieridae; genus Leptidea; species Leptidea sinapis. The sequence goes on from NC_066268.1 coordinate 6,942,370, forward strand.
TCTTTTTACTTATACAAATTTACTCACCAAAATTTATGAACGATACGGCACTCGAAGCCTCGTCTTTTGGGTACCGTCCGAGCAGGGGCGTGCATTTGTCTTCTACTAAGGTAGGCACTGTGGATCTAACTTTACGTAGTTGATCTTTGGAATATGAAAAGATTGGTTACCGTAGGTATTTAGTATCTAGTGTAAGGAAGAGATTTACGAGTGGATGTTAAATAGAAGTGTGGTTATAAAATAACGGAACCAAATTAAACTAAATTAACTTTAACACTAGTGCTTATATAGGTTCGTATCGAGGTAGGCACTGCCTAATTGCCTATATGATATGCACACACCTGCGTCCGAGTGCTCTTGTTCAACTCCCAGGTTGTGGCTCCGTCTACACTACGCTCGGACGGACCCCGTAAGGCGCGGTTTCGAGTCCCGATCGTCCATAAATTTTCGTACAAATTAAATTTGTTATTTGCGTTTATCCCTAATATCTAATATTATATAAAATTCTCGTGTCGCGGTGTTTGCTTCCAAACTCCTCCGAAACGGCTAAAACGATTTTTATATGAAATTTTGTGTGAATATCGGATAGGTTTGAGAATCGGCCAACATCTATTTTTCATAATCCTAAATGATAAGGATGACCACACTATTAAATACTTTTTTTTTTAATTTTTGACAATTTTTTTTATTGTGATTCAGAATTGAAAAATACATACAACTTCGAATCTTCTTCTTTCTTAATCACGATTTTTGTTGCTTAAATTGGCAATACAACGTTTGACACCATAAAACTTTGTAATTGGGCTTTTGATAAGTAGTAATTTACAAGTATTTGATCCAGCATTTTCGAAACTTTGGCCTACATAGGGATGAAATAAAAATACTAAAAAGCACGCTTTATATAAAATTCAACTAAAAAATAGAAAATAAATTCAAATTGAAAATAGTGTAAAAAAATATATTTTATTGTAAAAAAAAGCATGGGGTGCTTTTTAAGATATTCTTAAAATAATAATTCTTCTTTACCCCACGCTCTTTTACAATAAAATATATTTTTTTACACTATTTTCTATTTTTTAGTTGAATTTTATATAAAGCATGCTTTTTACTTTTTTTTTAACTATTATTTATTTTTAATTTTTTAGTCAAATTAGTGTAATGTCATCGGTCCTCGATAAATCTACAAAGTTTGAAATCTAGCCGTTTAAAGTGGGTCAAAATCGCGCCCAAAAAAGTCGGTTACAAACATACAAACGGTGAGGCTAATATAAAGCGTATAAAAAAGTGCCCTTAGTAACTACTCCACGCGGACAAAGTCGCAGATAAAAGCTATAAAATAATTAACAAATTTTGTATGTATATGAGTATTAAACTGACCACTGATATATTAGGCAATTTTTCATCAAATTTCATTGTAGGAAAATTATTTTGTCCTTCGGTTTTCATAACTATAACTTTTACTCTAATCATCATGTTAATTGTAATTTTCGAATTGTATATGTCCACGTTTTTAGTTGCATTTTTCTACTCTAGTACTATTTGTGGAGACCTTTAATTGGCTCTCTGTAATTATCTTAAATATCATTCAAGTTTTTGAATCTGGTTTTGGTTTTCCTAATAAATAATTAACTATATAATAATGTATATTATTGTAAAATATGGCATATTGTAATTTTATATGGAAAAGTTAGAGTAGAATGTTAAAATTAATAAGTTTTCGACTACCCGTGATAGACCGTTGCTTAAGCTTTAGAAAATGATATAAAGTTAATCGAAAATCCTCACGTCAAAATATCAGCGGTTACAAAAAGGTCGTGGGCTTTCGTTCGTAAAAAAACTCTAGTTTTTGATGGTTTTAGAAAAATGTACGTTACTAACATTAATAATAATAAACTTTATTAACAACATAATTACACTGCAGGACATTTTAGGAAATTTATATAAATAAAAAAAAAACAAAATAAGTAATTCCAACATAATGTGTAACAATAATAAAGAATAATTAATACAGAGCTAGTGGAATTTAAAAATGAATGAGAACAATAACATTGAGGAGCAGTGCAAGCACTTTAGTGTTTCCGTCTGAGGCTCGACAATGATTTTCAGTGGGCACCGTGTTTTAACATTTAGATTAGTTGGTGCTATAGCACTAACCCCTTTATTCATAATAGTCTGCTAACTTAAAGCATTGCTAATTCTCAGTCTGTCTTCTTCTATTCACCTAAGTCAAAATGAGAAAAAACACTCGTTAGCGGCTGTTTTGAGTTAGCGGACCATTATGAATAAGGTGTAAGTATATATTGTTATGATTTATAATAAGGGACGATTTTGCAGGCTCTAACCATTACAATTTCCATGCTAGGTTTTACCAGTGGCGACTGCTAAATGTTATGGATTTCGGAACCAAACAAAGTGCAGATCCGGATTGTGTGCCTATCTACTTATGTTTGTTTTACGAAAGAGGAGGAATTCCGAATTAAAACTACCTTGTAACCTACAACCTGTAACCTAGCTCGACTCGATTCCTCAAGGCCTTTGGCTCGGTACCCAGCCTTAAAATGTTAGGGTCTTTTAGATTTACCGTAGTTCTGGCTTTAACTGTAACAAACATACAATACGTGTAATGTTTACCGCGGACATCAAAAAATTCTTGAAAATAATTAAATATTTTCCGAATCGATAATTGTTTTTTTTTGGTTCTTTGCGTTGTTGTAATCTGTTATTTGAAACAATAATCCACTGTTTTGGCTGCATATGCTCAAAGAATCATCGTCGAGAGTCCGAAATTGATGTAAAATTACTTTGTACTCTCCATTTATTATTGATATCTTTTACTAAGATTTGTGACGTCATGTCTCTTAAGCCTGGTGAACTGGATGCCACCCTTTCCGCTCAAAGACTTAGGATAGCTCGTTGTTGGATAGCTCGTTGGCATGGGTTGTTAGTTTGTCCTGGCATTTCAGTCTATTTTGGGTTATTTCTGTCTAGGTACATGTATTTATTACTAATACACTGTGGGAGCCTGAACATTGTTCTCAATGTTTTGTACTGTAATCTTTCTATCGAGTCGATAATAGTAATTTAATATTATGTATTTACAAGGAAGTAGTAAGAAATATCGGCGGTGTAAACATTCAATTGGGAGGAAGTAATATCGGATCACAATCATCATGTTTTGTCCTTCACTATGTATATAGGTAGATGTACTTATGTATCTTCATGGAAGCGTAGTTTGTAATAACCAAATACACGATAAGGCTCGGTAATACCATTTATTATTACTGTAGTTAGCATGCGATTTATATGTTCTGTTAATGAGTATTGAAGCACGCATTTGCACTTATTTTGCTGTACTGTTTTTATCAGCCATCCACATAAATATTTATTCACATCTTTACATATTATGATACCGTTAGTGTACCGTGCGTAAAATATGTTTACACAAAAAACTATTTATACATATCTTAGGTTACCTTTACTCTATCCTTCAAATGTGAGATACAACCTAAAAGATCACAATTTATCTCAGAATCAGTTAAATCGATTTGAATAAGGTTTCCGCTTGTGTTTTGTGGTATACCCCCGTAATATTATTTGTTTGTTGACAAAAATAGGTTGCGTTATAGCTTAAACACATGGTCGGATTTAGTACAGCCAGACCATCGGACGGTCCGGTGCCTTGCACCAATTAGTCCGGCGTCACACTAAATACGGTCCGGACGGTAATAATGATAATTTTGTGCGATGGACAATGCGATATACCATCGAATGTAGTCAGCTACCAGACCGTGTCATTTGGTACGACTGTACCAAATCCGATCATTTGTTAGGCTATTAGATGATACATTAATCCGAAATTAACATCAAAAAAGCCACGGGAGTCCACTTCGGCGTCCTTCAAACCGAAACAAACAGTGCTTGCTCACTACTTATTGTGGTAACAAAAGGTGTCGCTGTCACTGTTATCCTTTTATTCAATGATAGAACAACCCCGTGATGATATAAATGGCGACTCATCTAAGATACCGACTTTACCAGTGGGAGACTCTTTTGCACAGGATGCCGGCTAGATTATGGGTACCACAACGGCACCTATTTCTGCCGTGAAGCAGTAATATGTAAGCAGTATTTTGTTTCGGTCAGAATAGCGCCGTAGCTAGTGAAATTACTCGGCAAATGAAACTTAACATCTTTTGTCTCAAGGTGACGAGTGCATTTGGAGTGCCGTTACCATCAGCTGAATAGGACGAGTCGAGCACGTCGTCTTGTCCCTTATTGTCATAACTGACATAATGTAAAGAAACATAAACCGAACTCCGTATTAATAGAGTTGTTTTTCCAGCCGCGTTGCGGACATGCTGGAGGTGGTGGGCGAGCGAGTGGGGGGGTGGTGCGGGAGGGAGGGTAGCTCACTGCGACAGGCGGTGCGCTCTCGTCGGCGGCACCACGACGTGTACGCCAAACTAGACGCCGAGAACACGGTCAGTATGCAAAGAAATCTCTAAATACCCACATTTTCACACCATCTCCAAGGAATAGAAATTAACCCTTTACGAGCCGATCCCTCTTCAGAGGGATTACGCGCGCTAAAGTGTATCTATGCGTATTATTTTACGTATAGCAAAAGAATAAGGCTAGGATAATATCAATGAATGTATATGAAACCTATCGAAACAAGCTATGTAGACCATGCATAAATTATTCATATTGTATTTTATTTTACATACACGACACAATGTTGAAAACCCGTTGTATTTTAGAATAAATGAGTATTTTCAATGAAAAAATTGGTTTTATTTATTAGTTTTTATGGTTTTATAATCATCTTTATATGCTCTTTCTAATACTAAACTAAACAAGTTTTCATAGAAATAATTTGAGATATTCATTCCAAAAGACTAAGAAGAATCCCTTGACCTTGATCGACCTTGAAGTGCCAGATTGCTCGTGTATGTTTTAAAATGTAACTATGCTATATTTGGACAAGATAACTACTGAAATATATTTTGCGATAGTGTTTCAAGTAAAATAAAAATATTTCAACAAATTCCAAAATAAATAAATAATAAAAAACAGACAAAGGGAATGACGCTTCAAAGTCCTTATTAATTTTAAATGGACGCTCTTTGAAGTCGAATTTATATGAGCAAAAACTATAAATCATTCCATTATAATTATTGTAATGTCTTGAAAATATAGTCTAGACGTATTATAAAAATAGAACATACCAGGTATTGGGTAAAACTTCGAAAAAAAAAAACAAAAATTTTGCGCTGTAATGTGGATTTCATCGCTGTGCCATATGGAACCGTGGTGTTCTATGACGAACGTGCCATACCGTCCCGCGGTACGTAAAGGGTTACCCCCACTACTGATTGTTCATTGGTCAGCCATGTATTTAGTGTCTCAGGTTCCTAATCTGGTAATATATGAAAACTATTTAGCCTTTATTAGGCGCCTATATAAAATCGCTGCCTACGCATCAGTGTTTATCGCTCCAGAATACTTACAGGAGGCTATATATAAACTAACTGTATTTTGAGATGATTCAGTCTGATTACAGTTAGGTTATACCAAATAGGTATGTTCTGTGTAGGTGTCGTTCATTGTCCGATGAATGTAATTTTATTATGGAATTAATAACACGTCCCAAGAATTCGTATTAGTATCAAAGCATGGTTTATAATTTACATAATTTTATAATCACCGTATTAAAAGAGTTGATACATATCGTCAAGTACAGCAATCAGAACTAAAACATATATTCTTGTCTTTGTTTATTTGATCGGGGGAAAAGTCTACTTAAAATAGTTTCAGATAAGCAAAACATAAGTATGTTAACATTCCTTGGTACCTAATAAGGCTTAGTAGGTTATTATTCCTTCTGTCATCGTGCGAGATGTAAGATAACTTCGGCTATGTCCTCGGTGTTACAGCCACAAGTGATTGCTAGTTATCTTCACATAAGTTTTTGTCTGATGGTATGTGGGATTTTTTTATTGGGGAGGAGGATATCTGCTGTCGCCGTCTAGCCAAATAATGGTAGGGACCTGTCTACTCTATGCTGCCCGTAGATTTTGAGGACTGCGTCTCATCTACGCGTGTGTCTGGCTGCATTCAATCGGCAATCGACGACGTGTTTGCAAAGATCCCTTTAAGTCGTAGTCATTGTTGACTTCAACGGGCATAATTTCCAATACCAGGCTCAAGGCGATCTGTGCAAAATTTTACATTGGGGCGTAATGTCTGTTGTGATTAATTTAGTCGTCTACGCGGCTCCCAGACGTGGATAGCCACATACAGTCCTTATTGGTCTGCTGCTGACTACACAACCCAATAGTTAGCAGGTCTTCGTCATCGCTCCCCTTCAGACGTGCGACAGGAGTGTAGATTCTATCCGACGCCCACCAGCAACCAGCCGTTTGGCTCTATAAGTCAGCAGATTGGCATAGTATGCGTTCTTTTTTTGCATCTTGGGGCAGGGTTTGTTTTCCTTATGATCTCAGTGCCTGTGCTATGGCAGTGGCCGATTTTATACGACAATGCATCGATATTTTCATACCAAGCTCTGTAGTACCGATTTGTGGCAGATGTAGGGCCTGGAAACTGAAATAACCAATGCCAGTTTCCGATAACTCTGTTTTCCTTGGACTATAAGTCAGCTGATGGGCATTCGGTGCGTTCTTTTTTTGGATTCTAGTATTGTTTTCCTTACACGTTAAGAAGTCGAGCGGGCCGGATGACATTTATCACATTGTGCTCAGAATATGTGCTCCTTAGTTGCGATGCCAACTCCGTTAACGCGTTTATTCAAGCACTCGTACCCTAAAGTATAGTTCCGGACTTATTAATGTCTCATCCCAAAACAAGGTGCTCACAGTTGCTCGGATCGGGCTAGCTTTAGACCTATTGCTATTACCTCCGTGCTCTCTAAAAGCATTATTAACGACCTCCCCTTGGTAAACCTAGAGAGTCACCAGTTGACCAACTATAAAGTCCATTGGCTGGATCTTCTGGTATACCTAGCACACAGATGGGCGGCAGATATCAAAAAGCAAGGGAGAAGGACTGGCACCATGCAATGCTATGCAGATGACAGTACTGGAGATATATACGCCGTATACACGGGCTATGCAGGTCTCTCTTTTGAAATCGTCGTCCAGTGCCAGGAAAAACTTGTGTTTTCTATCGAGCTCTCTCTTGAGAATGTCGCGGAATGAGCACAATGCACCTTATTTAATTTTACCCCCAAAAGACTCGATTAAGCCAATAAAAAACCCTATATTTCATAACACTCCTACGCCTCGTCTAACATCGGTATACTGGTCGTCTACTATCGAAATCTCGTGTCTGTATGATTGTACACGGATCGCTTTTCAACAGGTGAGTTGTTTGTCCTCTTACTCCATAAATATATATTCGGGTATTATATTATTATAATTCAGACAACGCGCATTGGTCGCAACACGCTATGCGTATTGACATTATTACGTGCGTACCCGTATCCGTTTGTGTGTTGAAATCGTTTTGAAATTAAAATCTTTCCAGATAAGCTTTGCAATTAGATAATTTTTTGTAGCAAATGTGGTCCTCGTTGGTAAGGTCATATGGTTACATGGCAACCTTAATATTGAATCGTAACATGTTTTCATCATTAATAGGATTTATTACTTAATTCTTTTAGTGAATTTACATACAGGGTTAATCACACTTAACATCTTATGTCGCAATATGATCGCATAAGAATCCTCACCGGCACTGCATTGTAATGGATGGGTAGGGCGTACTACTTACTATCAGGTGAATTGCTCATCGCGTCTTCTTGGTCTTTTGCAACACCAGAGGAAGCACACGAGCGTTGCCGGCCGTTACGAAGATCTACGCGCTCTTAAAAAGCATCCATGTCGTATCGTCGGGGACAAAGCTCTATCTATAGTTTGGTTGTAAGTGGCAGAAAGTTTCTTGAAAACCGCAATGCAGAGGATCGCCACACATGCGAAGACGATGAGAATTATATCCAAACGTTTGACGTTTCATGCAAAGGTGGAATTTGGACTGGAGGAACTTCCGTAATAAATGTGGCAGAAGACACACTATGAAGCTACGTCTCTACGCTAACACAAAGTGATCTTGACGTTCATAAAGCCACTGCATCCTCCCCTATGCGAACTCTTCTGCACCGGTCTAATTGTTTTAGCCGGTACTGGGAAGCACCAGACCATTGATGAGAGCAATACTCCGTGATGCTCCGTGATCAATAGGCGCTATTTATGATACCTAGCTGACATCCTGTGTTCAAAAGCTTCCCACTTATAATATGTAGTTCTGTTATTATTATTATTATTACTTTACGGAATAACTTAAAAAAAATACAGAACTGGACATGTCCGGGATTTGCACGCTTTATGTCCTGTTGGCCAGATTTCAGAGACGGCAACTCTATTTCCAGAAGCCTACCACTATTTTAAGTAGTTCCGTTATTTTCCAGAACAAAAAAGATGTAATTGACACTCTCTTTGTACATAGAACGACCTTTTTTGGTAATTAAAAACCAGTGCTGTAGGTATATCGCCTTTTCATGAACTAGATTGCTAAAAAACGGATGGGAATGCATCAAAGTAAAACCTAACACCTACAGCAGCGCCCGTACACAAACATGACGCATAGACTAGCCATTGCTTCCATCACCATAATATTATCGGGCAGGACCGCCCAAACACCCACAAGGAATGCCATAAGCGAGCATAACGAAACTTGCGGTCGGAACTCAAACCAAATGAAGTACACCTCCAAAGCTCCTTTGCATACCTGGTGCTCAAACAATTTGATAATTTATTTACTTATTTATTAAATAGGAACAATATATAACCCTTATCTACACTCTTAAGTATATAATATGATAGAAATTGTATATATCACATAAAGGTTAACTCAACATTCATAATGAACTGAAACTCAATACATTTTATGCAAGTAATAATATTAAAAACTTACATTACTAAAATTATTACAAATAAAACACAAATATTAAAACAATGTAAAAGTAAATAAACAATTAAAATACAACATTAAAACTATAAGAGGCATATCTAGGTGGTGGTAATTATTTAAAATTGTCGTTTAAAAGTTGAAGCGGATTGTTGGAAAATATCTAAAACTGCTTTTAAAAATACCTTGTTGTATGTAATCCCTATTCTGTTTTTAATTTCCTTAATGATGTTTTGTTTCAGACGCGTTCAACGTCACTGTACCGCATAAAAGACGGTCCGGTGGTGCCACCTCCTCAGCCGCAGACTCGACCGTCAGCTGGTCTGGCGTGTGCCAGGTGCGCACCTTTATCTAGGGTAAGTATAATATTATGATAGGAATATCTATTAACTAACGCGGCTAAACTCTAAAGCATGAACTACAGTGTGAATTACTTGTGAAACGTCACCATGGAAAATAATATGCTTGAATCCCATTTAGGACCGATTTCAAAAACGTCATATAAGTTGTTGATAGTTCGCGAGTAAGCCCATTTTACGTTTCACCAACATTTAACATAGAGTTAAAAATCTCTATACTAGAGTGAAATCGTATTCAATTTGTTTAACGCGAGTGTTACACATTTAAATTAAACACTTTTAAAGGATTGAAACCCGTATAAGAGACAAGACACACATTCCAGATCTCCCTGAAACGAGATCTGGAAAGGTCGGGTTTACTAAAATAAAAAATGTAACTTTTACGCAAAACTATAAATTAAAGACACAGTTATAATTCCACGCCTTGGAATCCTTAAAAAGTGTTTTAATTAAATAGAGTAAATCATAAACCGACATATTTTTGTAGTGTCACTGTGTTGTTTAGCTGTACGCACAGAGTACAATCAACTCAATTGTCAAGTTAACTTATTATCCGAACAAATAAAAGAAAACGTAGCGCTATTGTGCAAGTATACCTCAAACTGTCTTTTTTATTTTCATTACATTCATTCAATTCATTAATTCGATTAACGTCATAATGTAACTAAGCCAGAGTAGGATTGATATAGATTAACGTGGTAAAACGACAGAGTAAGTTATACTTGATTAGCTACTCTAGTTTAAATTCAGTGTTGGTGAAATTGTCCTTTAATATTGTGTGCGCACTCATCACAGACCCAACTGTTTATTAGTTGGGCCAGTGTGCTCACTTAACAGCCAAAATTAACCAAACTATCGGCCGATCGAAAGTCTGCGGGGTCTCTCATTGCTATTGCTAAAATCTTGGTGGCTACAAGACAGATTTAATGTAGATATACACAACTACTATGTAGATATATTATTAATGGCTTTGGAATCAACCTCTAATAGATTCATTATGTATATTCTCACGTGTGTGCGTGATAAGGTTGCGAGCGAATTAAGAATATTACCTTTTTAAACGACTTCAAAAGAGGTTCTCAATTCGTCGGTATGTTTTTTTTTTATGTTTGTAACCACAAAACTTTCGACTGGGTGAACCGATTTTGATAATTCTTTTTATTTGAAAGCTGATGCTTCCCGTGTGGTCCCATTGGGTCTAGATCTGACAGTGGCATCCATGAAAACACCATAAAAGTCTTAAATTTGCTAAACATTCGTATAGCAAAGTGGATGATAAATTTACGAATAGCGCAATATCGCGACAACCGATTTCGATGTGTCTTTTTTATTGGAACGGATATACTTTAAAGATAGTTTGGTGAGATTTTGGTTAGGTTCTAATGACGGAATCCGTGACATAGTAACGGAACTCTTCAATTTTTTGGAGCAAATTAACAATACTCGGCCGAATTTTTTTTATGCTATCCGGATATTTAAGTCATCTACCATAACATAGTTATCACATTTATACACATCAATGGGACACCTTAACGACTTACAGTAATGGTGCGATCTGTGGCAGAATTTCTAACTGTCTGTAAACAAATTGCAAAGCGCTTACGTTCATTGCTGCATTGAAAAATTTAGTATATCTAGAATAGAATAGAATAGAATAGAATAAAAATTTATTGATAACAAAAACCACCACCACACAATTATTAAAATGATACAAACCAAAATAAGTAATAATTTCTTAGAACTAACAAATAAAACAAATTAAATAATACAATTTATAGCTTAAAACTAAAAAGGTACTGTGCGGCAGTGAATGTCATCAAATGGAGCTAACTCAGTAAAAAGCTGCAATAGCGTGGTGCCAATGTAGCATTGGTTTTCAGTAGCCCCAACATTATTGAGTCTGGGAGTAGCAGCGACTAGTAATTTTTAAATTATAATTATGAATATAAATAAATAAATGCAGTATAGATCTAATTTTTTAATTTAACTCTTAAAAAAATATATTAATATAATAATATATTAACGTTAAAAGAAGATCATGTAGATCTTCTAACGACGGAAAAATCATAAAAAATGAGGTTATTCATAATAAATAAGTTTTAATATATATTATGGTTAGTATAAATGTTAATATTATAATATTAAATTTAAAAGAGGTACAATCAGTTAAACAGGTTTATAAATATCATTAAGTAGGTAATTTTTAGTTTTTATTTTGAAATTTTGAATGGTATTACTAAGTTGAAGTGGAGGTGGCAAATCATTCCAGCACTTGGTGGCTTGATATCTAAAACTTCCCCGAAACGCAGCAGTTCGGTGGCTTGGAATAGCTAATATCCGAAAAGCTGACCTCGTATCCATATTCAAAGCTTTATGCTGTCCAAGCCATTCTAGCTTTTGATGTAAGTATGCTGGTGTTTTCCAAGCAATTATGCCAAAGAGTAACACAGCAAGATGTAAATGCCTTCTTCCGTCCATCTTGAGTACTTTTGCCTCTTTGAGATATGGTGTAACGTGACTACGGGGAGGAATATTCCAGCAAAATCTAGCGCACGCATTTTGCACTCGCTGTATGGCATTTTTAGTTTTACTAAGTAGTCGTGGGCCATAAACGGTGTCCATATAATTAAATTTAGAAAGGACGAGAGCATCACACAGACGGATGCGTGTTTCTAAATTTAAGTATTGTCTTAATTTATATAAGACTTTAAGACGATAAAAACAATTTGAAATTGTCAAGTTTATATATTTCTCGAATCGCAGACTTTCATCGATTAGCAGTCCTAAATTTTTTGCTTCATGCACACGTTCAATTTTATAATTATTAATTTTTATATCAAGATTGTATCGCTCAATTGTATTTAAACCATTCTGTGTACCGAAAATCATATATTTTGTTTTAGCTGGGTTGAGAATTAATGAGTTTTTCTCCGACCATTTGTAAATTTCGTTTAAATCTGAATTAATTCTATCTACACATATTTAGACAAATTGTTAGTTAGTGTACTTCAAATTCACTAAAAATCATAAAATAAAAAAAATAATAACAAACAAACAACCGACTTCAAAAACCTGGGTGTCCTTTCGCCGCAACCTCCTCTCGTCTCCTCACGACTCAAGCACATCTCACCTATAACTATGAATGCCGACTCCAAAAATTACAATAATCGTAACTAGAATTAGATTAATTAATTAGATTGTATAAAAATACAGAATTATTTTTATACTTTTTAGTGCATATTATATCTATTGTTTTTGAATTTGGTTGTGTTTTTGTTAAATTTTTTTTTCAGCTTGACGTGTTCTATTGTAGCAAAAAACCCACTGATACGATCTTACAGCAAAATATTTTATATTTGTTTAGAGTCTAGATAGAGCCTCTTACTGTTAGGTAACGCATTACAACAGGCTTGGTTTATTACTTAAGTGTTCATGACAGCTACGTCTTACACTCGCGATACGTCAGTCACTTTGTTTTAGTGTGCATTTGTTGCTGAACATAGAGGCTAACAGTTTGCCGCTATGTTTTCGAGGTGTTCCACAGTTGTCACAGTCTATAATAATATTGTTTATAAATAAAATTAAATATAAAATAAAATTCAATTGTTCAAAAACCGTTGTCAATCGTCGTCTTAAAAAAATTCATAATGGATTAGTTAAATAGAATTATTCTTAATAATAATGATAATAGCAGAAAAAGAATAATAAAATGATTATTATAATGATTATTATAATTATATTATCTAAGGAATCTTGTTTTATTTTAATTAAGGTTTACTAACAGTCACGGATCTTATTTATTTATGATTAGATCAATACTTATAAAATAGCTTTTATAATCTGTTTGTATGCGATAAGGATAGCTAATGTTTTTCTATTGTTATAAATCGTGTATCTACTAGTACATTTTCTGTACGTTATCTGTACTTCATACAGAATAACATACTTAATATAGAGAACAGATAAATTTCTCGTGTGTAATGACAAAAGTTGTTGATGTAACTGACCCGACAGACGTTGTTCTGTTCATATTAAAAAAAAAAACACTAATAAGCCAATGAACGAAATAAGAAATAAAACTAAATTTTTTTCTAACTATTCCATATATTATTACTAGCCGTTCCCGCCCGTTTCGCTGGGCGAATTTTAAAAGGAAATAAATTAAATTTTATTCATCTTATTACAAATGCAATAAAAAATATAAGGATAAATTTCGAATCGAATGGTGTTAGTTTCATGTCGGTACGATCAGTGGTTTAGGCGTGATTGAGACTCAAAACAAATACCATTTTCATTATGTATAGATAATTTCTATTTTCATCATATACATACTTATAGATATTATATTAACGTCCCGCAGTCCCCTTGCGGGTGAAATTTCGTAAAATCCGTTCTTAGCCGACTTCTACTCGATGATGTAATTTTCGTACCAAATTTCATGTCTCGGTGCCTAATGGTTACAGAGATATCATGATGAGTCATAAATCTCTATATACATATATGAAGATATTTATTTGTGCCGCCTGTCAGCGTGCTGATATAGACCCAGATGGCCCATTGGCTCATTTATCGGCCCAGGACGAGGTGGGTGACCTTAAAGGCCGGCAACTTCATTGAACTTTTCATTTTGTCGTGTAATTCGAATACACATCGCTGTGTAGACAAGTTCGTTCGTTTGTCTAATAAAAAGCTTGCAGTATCAAATGTATTAATCACATTTATATCTTCTTATATAAAAAATTCTCGTGGTCCGGTGTTTGTTACCAAACTCCTCCGAAATTGCTAAACCAATTTGTTTGAGAATTTGTGTACGTATATCGGGTAGGTCTGAGAATCGGTTAACATCTATTTTTCATGCCCGTATTTATTTTTTATTTTTACTTTATTATGATTCAACATTAAAAAATATATACAACTTAAAATTTTCACCCGTCTACGATCAACACCTATTTTTGTATAGCGATTTTAATATTATTCTATTCCATCCACAGATACGCAATAGAGTTGCAAGATGGCAATCGAATATAATGATTATTGTAGTACGATAAATTCTATCTACGATATATTTGGTAGGTCTGAGAATCGGTCTTCATCTATTTTTTATACCCCTAAAATTGTAATTATTGAATTTATTTTATTACTTTTTATGGCAATATAACGTTTGCTGGGTCCGCTAGTATATACTCTATAATAAGCCGTGATTATACTACAAGCAGCATTCGCGTAGGCTTTGCGATTTGCGTACCGTTATACCATTTCTACTCGATAGCAATTACGTGTGTTGACCCCGGGGAACGGCGAATTATTCGCGAAAAGTAGCCGCAAGTTGCGCGTGAGATGGTTTATAAATTATTTTATGTTAGGTCCTTATACCGCATGTATATAGCCGAATTCCACCTTCGCACGACACGCCACAAGTTAGGATATCATCCCCACCATCTGGATGTGTGGCGGTACTCCACAGTGCGGTTTTCAAGGAGCTTTCTTCCACGTACTACAACGCTGTGGAATGAGCTTCCTTGTGCGGTGTTTCCGGGACCATACGACATGGGTACCTTCAAAAAAAGTGCGTACACCTTCCTTAAAGGCCGGCAACGCTCTTGTGATTCCTCCGGTGTTGCAAGAGAATGTGGGCGGCGGTGATCACTTAACACCAGGTGACCCGTACGCTCGTTTGTCCTCCTATTCCATAAATATATATGTATATCACAGGTGTATTGTGCTTAAAATTTAACTGTCATTCCTATACGTTTTAAAGCCGTGCCTCTCTAGATGTCGCCTTTAACGCTAAGACTGAGAGCGTACTAAGACTTTGCGCAGTCTTTACTTACGTAAAACTTAGCTGAGTGTAATAAAACGCGAACTTGAACTTTTGCGTTAGGCTGTCTTAGCTTAAGCTCAGCATAATTTACTAGTGGGAGTGGCTCCTTTGCACAGGATGCCGGATTTCTGCCGTGAAGCAGTAATTTGTAAGCATAACTGTGTTTTGGTCTGAAGGGCGCCGTAGCTAGTGAAATTACTGGGCAAATAAGACTTAACATGTTATGTCTCAAGGTGACGAGCGCAGTTGTAGTGCCGCTCAGAATTTTTGGGGTTTTTCAAGAATCCTGAGCGGCACTGCATTTTAATGGGCAGGGTGTATAAATTACCATCAGCTGAACGTCCTGCTTGTCTCGTCCCTTATTTTCATTAAAATTCATCAGCTGTCAAATAAAAACGAAATCAAAGGTGATAATGATAAGCTTACACTCACCTAAGTTTTTCGTCAGTGAAGTCTGAGCAAAATGTAAGTACGGTCTATAGATTTCAGCCTAAGATCCACCGGGCGTGACCGCTCAGCTGTCCGATAGCTGCACCATTCATAAATCTTGGTATGTTTGTTTGACTTTCTGTTCTAACTTTGTCTACAGGACTTGCATTACAGTTGATATCCTGCTCGTATCCATTAATTTCATATTAAAGGATTGAGTATTTTTTTATTTTTATTTTAAATTAAATAAGTACACTTTTAACTTATTGATATATCTTGTTAAACTTTTTTTTTTGTTAAAACAGTTTGTTGGCAAGTTAATGCGCTTAAAAAACATTTAATTATGTGTACATACTTAACTACTACTTACTTTCAACTAAACTATTAGGACTTACAACTAAACATTATTAGAATTATTAATATTAGACAAAAGAAAAGATTTACCAAATCTTTATACTAAATTAGCATTGTTGAATAACATTGAACAACATTCAGTGAGAGTTATTGAATGCTATTCAACAGCGCATTTTTCATCTTAAATTTAACTGCATTTTTATTTAGTTTGGGAACACTCCTCAGCCACGCTCGTTGTATATGGCACCACATATTCATTCAATATTTTGCCGTAGTAATTTTTAATCTTTGGAACCATTAACCTTCTTATTTTTGTAGGAACTTTCAAACTATCGTTGAAATAAAAATCTATTGCTATTTGGAATTTGGTTTTTAAATCAACAGTTAGTATTTTAGTTAGTGAATATAGTTTTCGTTAATCACCTTTACAATTATTTTTATCTTTTTTGCTTACCAAATATTTAATAAATCTGGCTATTATGTAGCTCTTTCTAACCTAATTTGTTATTTTTTTAATTGTTTTCCCTTTACTACTGGTATTATCAATTTTCATTTGAACTAAATTTTATGGACGATGCAGACTCCGCGTCTTAGGTAATTTGCTATTGTTTCATTTAGAACTGTTAGTATTTATTCATCTACAGTCTACAAATCTTTCTTCCGCGTATACAAAAACTGTGATATAGACTTTCTCGCACAAGGTTTCCACGTGAGTATTTTCCAAAACATCGCGTAGGTACTTCCCACTTAAAAGGCCCGCAAAGCTCTCGGGCTTCTTCAATTTAAATTATTATAAAATTAAATTAAAACAAAATTTATCAAATTTTAGTCTTGCAAAATTGAATATGGCCTGAAAATAGCAAGAGCAATAATATAGAGATACTAGCTGACCCAGCAAACGTTGTATTGCCGATATTAAAATCGCGATACAAAAGTAACTGTTGATCGTAGATGGGTGAAAATTTGAAGTTGTATGTATTTTTTAATGCTGACTCATAATCAAACAAATTAAAAAAAAATCAAAAAAATTAAAAAAAAAATTCGTGTGGACCACCCTTAACATTTAGGAGGATGAAAAATTTATGTTGTCCGATTCTCAGACTGGGTAGGTCTGCATATGCACTCAAAATTTCATGAGAATCGGTCAAGCCGTTTCGAAGGAGTTTAACTACAAACACCACGACATGAGAATTTTATATATTAGATTTTTGTGACACACTAAAAAAGCAAGTAATAGCATAGTTTTCTTAATTGACCCATTTTACTGCAATCTGCTGATTGTTTAAAATTATTAGTGCGAGTCCATTTTCAGAACAAACAACCAACGTTTAACCTGATGTTAAGTGATCACCGCCGCCCACACTTTTGCATCGCCAGAGAATTATAAGCCTTTTTGGGAATCGTTGCAATTTTGTCGTATAGTCCTATAGTCCACGTAAGGAATATTGATGGGTTTCGTAACACGAAGCAAGTTCTCTTTGGGACTGACCCGTAATTAATCCCGATTAAGTAACTATAAGCCATAGCTATTTTATGATAATACCGCCATTTAAATTTGACCATATTTTTTTTTACAATTTTAGGAAAACTTACAGCTAGGTTGAATTACATTCGTAACTTAATTCATCTAGTAGTTACAAACTAGATAAGTAACTTAATTCTTCTAATAGTTACAAACTAGCAATAAATATATAAGACTAGCTGCCCCGAAATACGTTGTTCTGTAGATTATAAAATAAAACATACTGTTTTATAGGAATTTGCCAATAATATTTCAAAATTTCAAGAATTATTTCGTAAAAATTGCTCCCTGTTGTTATAATGAAATTGTTTCACAGCGGAACTGTCAAACCGTGCGTCACTAAATTCTCTCATAGAAAATATGTCCAAATATAACAAATATTGAAAATAAAAATAATTATGGGTCCCAAATAGAAATAAAAACTATCCTATCTCTCAAGTTGGACCAAACTGTACTCCATGAAGTAATCCCCATTATAATCCGTTCATTAGTTTAGGAGTCCATCGCGGACAAACAACGTGTCACGTAATTTATATATATTAAGATTTATATGGAGAACAATATAAAAATATATAAATACTAGCTGACCCAGCAAACGTTGTATTGCCGATATTAAAATCGCGATACAAAAGTAACTGTTGATCGTAGATGGGTGAAAATTTGAAGTTGTATGTATTTTTTAAGGCTGACTCATAATCAAACAAATTTGAAAAAAAAATTAAAAAAAAAATTCGTGTGGCCCACCCTTAACATTTAGGAGGATGAAAAATAGATGTTGGCCGATTCTCAGACCTACTCAATATGCTCACAAAATTTCATGAGAATCGGTCAAGCCGTTTCGGAGGAGTACGGGAACGAACATTGTGACACGAGAATTTTATATATAAGATAAAATGATGTTACAATTAATCCTGACTGAAAAAGTGCTCGGTAAGGAACTGTTTTAGCTGCCTAACTGGGCTGGTGAACTAATCCAAGTCTAATTGCTTAGACATCGTTGTAAACAATGTCACTGGCTCCTAGGTCATAATATCTATGTATTCTGATCATTCACAGAAAGCCTTGCGTTACGTTTTATTGTCCTATCAGATTTTCCTTCATCTATCGTCAGGGTCGCTGGGTTTTCCGTCACCTTGGCGTTTAACTTGAAGCCCTGTGAATATCTCGAATTTCACGGGCTCATTGATTTTTTAAGACAACTGGTTGACCAGGACTTACAAAATAATATACAGTAGAAGCAGTAATATTATACTATTTTTATAATGCAGTATGTAATATTATATTATTTTAAAAGGAAGTTAATGTTACTCTTGTTTCGTGATTGTCACACAAAGTATTCCTTATGGACTTAATTAGGGGTTTTTTTTGTTTTTATGGAATAGGAGGACAAACGAGCGTACGGGTCACCTGGTGTTAAGTGATCACCGCCGCCCACATTCTCTTGCATCACCAGAGGATTACAAGAGTCGAGTCAGAGAGGATGTCGTATCGTCCCGGAAACACCGCACAAGGAAGCTCATTCCACAGCTTTGTAGTACGTGGAAGAAAGCTCTTTGAAAACCGCACTGTGGAGGATCGCCACAAATCCAGATGGTGGGGATGATATCCTAACCTGTGGCGTGTCGTGCAAAGGTGGAATTCGGCGGCAGGAGGCACTATAAACGATTATTATTATTATTAATATTACTTTAAACTACTGAATCTACCATATGTTCGAAAAAAGTAGAGCTCGTGAGAAGAACATACAAGTAACTTAACGGCCACTATTTTCAATCAATAGAGTATTTTACAATGGCTGTAATTTACATAACAAATGAGTTTGAAAGGTGCTGCATGCAATATAAGAATCGTGTTTAGGTAGTATAAAAAAATAATAAAGAATAAATTGTACAAATATAAAAGATCGTATATTGGATGCATCAACCTTTAGAGCATGAATTCATTGTCTGTGTAAGGATCCTTCGTGAACATGATGGTCGTGATTACAGTCATCATTAGTAAGTGCATCCAACAAGTATCCAACAAGGTCGGGCATCGTCGTCCCGCGGCCATTGGAAACATGATCCTATGTCGTCAATTGTTGATCAAATTCTGTGGTTAGTTTCTTCGTCTCCTCTATATATCGGTCTGCCGAAGTTGCAGGCTCTCGGTTTATAAGGGATTTTTATTCATTCATTAAAATTTCTCATGTGATTACTATTTCTTTCCCTGTCTAATGGTAATTGATGTACAGAGTTGTAATTGCACTAATTGTACTTGTCAGTCATATCGGTGTACAGCGATAATAGTAAGTAGCTTTAAAAAATAAACAGTGTTTTACAAATGAAACATCGCTCTGAAAATCGTAAGATAATTGTGAATTTGTTTTCCATACCTATATATTTTGCCTTGCTCGGATTTTTAAGAATGTACAAAATTTTAACAAAACAAAAACTAATAGGACATCTGGATTCGAACCTGGGTCTTCTGCGTTCCGGATCACCTAACATATTCGCTAAATTTACCTTAATAATTTAATGTTATTGTAGCTGTTTTTCATTGAAACATGAATAAAACTACTTTTTTTTTAATTGAAACCAAGCTAGATCGATTTATCGCCCTTGAAATCCCCTGTATACTAAATATTATGAAAATCGTTAGAACCGTTTCCGAGATTATATATATATTAGATATATATATATACAAGAAGTGCCCGTTTAAAGATATTACATAATTGAGTGATATTTTAAGTGACGTGATTGATGTTTGAATTGGTATCAAACTTAAAATTATTACAGAAACAATAATTAATATGTTTGTTACGCTGTTTAAAACATATTTAAGGTTGGTGTTCTGTGAAAAAAATAAATATTGTTAACGAATAAAATAACGAAGAATAACTACAAAAACTTAAATACGTACGACCTTACAAATAATCATGGCATAAAGTTAAACCTGATAGCAAACCAAGAATAAGCAAAATGTTTACAAATATATATTTTGCTTATGATTGGTTTATTCGGAAGTATAACTGGGCTGCTCGATATTCGTTAAATTTCAGAATTACGTTCAACATTTTGGATATTCTTGGTTTATTCTCAGTTCTAACTTTATACCAAGTTAATTTTGAAGGTCGTTAAAGCCTTTTTTTTTTAAATCATTTATTTCTGATACAACATTACAAAGCGATGTATACATATTATTCTGCCAAACTGCGCAGCAGTAATTCTCGTGTTTCGCAAATTATCAAATCAATATTATGTTTTTGTTTGTGACAATTTAAAAGTCCCTACCAGTATTTCTTAAGTCTATTTATTATGGACATTGTGCTAAGTAGTACTTTCGCAATAAGTTTTTCACCTGATTTTTTGTTTTACAATTCGACAATTGTGACGCTTCTTCTTCTTGTTGCTTCTGATAAGTTTTGGTTGATGACATAGAAAAATAGGTGCGTGCCACAGAACTGAAATAAATACCGAATGCGCAATTTATTTAAATGAATTAAAAGTAAAAATTGGTAACCTTGCAGTTGATTGCATCGCTTCAATGTATTATTTATTGCCCACTAAATTATGCAAATAGCTAGAATATTTTTATAACACACTGCGTATTTAATATTTTTTGTGACTCTTAATGAGAATCGTGGATTAATCGAGCAAGTCTGCATCGTGTTGCGAATTATAATCTGCACTCAAATGACCTATGATCCTATACGTAAAGATGAAAGAGGCCTGCACAAAACAGGCCGAAGACGACCAATGACTGACTGACTGACAAGCTACTAGCAAGGACACAACGCAAAGAAATGGAAAGTTGTTAAAAATAAAAAATTAAAAAAAAAAAAACAAGCTAATAGCGCAGACAATTAATACCCGATGACTCTCCCAACGTCTTGGAAGAAGTTTACCAGTGGTACCACAACGGCGCCATGTCTACCGCAAAACAGTAAATGTGTAAACATTACTGTGTTTCGGTCTAAAGGTCGCCGTAGCTAGTTAAGTTACTGGGCAAATGAGACTTAACGTCCTATGTCTCATGGAGACGAGCGCAATTGTAGTGCCGCTCAGAATTTTTGGAATTTTCGGGTTTTTCCAGAATCTTGAGCGGCACTGCATTGTATTGGGCAGGGTGTATCAATTACCATCAGCTGAACGTCTTGTTCGTCTCGTCCCTTATTGTCATAAAAAAAGTAGAGCCAGGGTATGAGCTCAGCTCTGACACCCTCTTTCCGCCCTCACTCAGAGGGTGAGAAATTAATTCAATTTCGACCCCCTGCGTCTTTTTCATGAGTATGTCGCAGAACCCCTCCTTCTTTTTCAGTGCAACCAATTTGATCAAATTTTATTTATAGATTTGGTCTATCTGACGATTTTTACGAATTCTTCTTACGGCCGTTCCCAATATACTATGTACAGATAGAGATAAATAACTAACTTCTACTGTCAGTAATTAGCTGTCAACAATCTGAAGCTGTCCCAATATACCCGATAAGTCATTCTTATCGCCTTATATTGGGACGCGTGAATTGCACTTTATATATAAACTTCTATCGCTGGTAAGCTATACCTCCTCTCATTGACAGACAACGTGTACGGATAAGATGAGTCACCGTCGATAAGTTTATTGGGTAAGAAAAGTCAAAGATAATTACGATTTTTATCTTAAGTAAGCGATAGACTGAATATTGGAAACGGCAGTCAACCAATCGGACAAGACATTACACCAATGCAAAATTTTGCACAGATCGCCCTGAGCCTGTGGTGCGCGACCCAAGGCATTGGGCATTATGCCCCAGTTGAAGTCACTCATTAGTTTCAGGGGATGTATGCAAACACGTGGTCAATTGCGGATTGAACGCAGCCCATGCGATGGTTCGTTTCTGCTTTACTACTATAGTACCTATAGACACACACGTAGATGAAATCTATACCCTACGCGCAATTTTTTTTTTCTGTTAACCCTCCTTAAATCAGCACAATAACGCTAAAGTTCTCCGCGGGCAGCGACCGTTTGACATCAGTATAATACGGTGCTGTTACTCGTACGTGTATGGTACACCGCGTTGGTAAATTGCAACTTAGTTGTTGATTCATTTTATTATTGCAGGCTTTTTGGTTGATGTCCAAGAATGAACGGTTTATTTATACACTGAGTAAATGGATAGGTAGTTCGTAGGTGCGTGTGTTTTCAATTTGTTTAACAGAGTTGCATTTATTTTTAGCTTCACTTTAGATCAATATTTTTTCAATAGTTTACTGAAACTTTCGTGTATCATTATCGACTGACTTTATCTTTTATATTCTTTTATGAGAATAAGGGACGAGACGAGCAGGACGTTCAGCTGATGGAAATAGAGACGCCCTGCCTATTACAATGCAGCGCCGTTCAAGATTATTGAAAAACCTAAAAAATCTGTGCGGCAGTACAACTGCACTCGTCACCTTGAGACATAAGATGTTAAGTCGCATTTGCCCAGTAATTTCACTAGGTACGGCGCGCTTGAGACCGAAACACAGTAATGCTTACACATTACTGCTTCACGGCAGAAATAAGCGCCGTTGTGGTACCCATAATCTAGCCGGCATCCGATGCAAAGGAGCCTCCCACTGGTAAAGTCAGTATCTTAGATGAGTCGCCATTTATATTGTCATGGGGTTGTTCTTCTGGTTCATTCTTCTTATTCCAGTGTAAATTAATATTGATCGAAATCATGATAGATAAAAAGTTAAGTTATATTTTAATCCTCTTCGCCTTTCGATAAATATTTGCGCTCTGAAGGTGTTGTCATAAAAAAGTGTAAAAAAAAACATGGCAAGAAATTTACGGATGGTTTCGTGTTTCATATAAGAAATCTTAATTATACCTAAGTATAATTATTCAACGCGTTTCAGCACAACTACTATAATATTTGATGGCATTATTAAATTTTATTTCTTTTATATAAAAACGATTTGATTTTTTTTTATTGCGAATCTCAAGCGGAAGAACTGATTTATTTCGTTACCCGATATGTTTGTCTGTCTGCCCTTTTAACGGGAACGAGTGGAAACAAGAAATAATCCTATGCTATTTATTATACGAGAAATATTTGTTTGTATCGGGATCTCAAAAACGGCTCTCAAATCAAATAGAATCAAAATCAGTTTATTCACGTAGGTCACGGAAATGACACTTACAAAAAAAAAATCTTATTGAATCTACCGCTACTTCGTAAAGGGTTATGCTAATGAGAAGAAGTAGCAAGAAACTCATTGCTACACTTTTATATCAAGATTTAAATTTACATCTATTTACAAATCATTTCAAATACAATATAATATGTAAAATGATGCAACAAACATACTCAAACGTCAAATAGTCAATGTCTTACACGAGTAAGTCAAAAAAGTGAATGTAAATTAATACAAAAGTTATTGAGTACAGTAGCTGCATCATCCACATACACCATAAATAAGTAAAGGTATTCTGTGAGCATTTTATAAGCGATTATAAATAAATAAATATGTATATATATCCATACATATGTATACTCTAATTTTATGAATCCTACAGCCGTTTCCTACATTTATTTATTAGGAAAACCAAACTTAAGAAAAAACCATTAAATTTCGGTTAACCGTTAAAGGATAAAATAAAATGATAAGTTTTCTATGTTCTAGGACGCTAACAGCATAGATTGTTTTTCGGTTTCCAAGCCTGAATAGATTTTTTTTATGGAATAGGAGGACAAACGAGCGTACGGGTCACCTGGTGTTAAGTGATCACCGCCGCCCACATTCTCTTGCAACACCAAGATCGTTGCTGGCCTTTAATTACATTAAATTTTATTCTTGAGAGGTATCCTCACTTCTGGGATAGTAAATATACAAATTAATTTGTACGAAAATTCTTGGACGATACCGTCCGATTTACTCATCGACCCGCGACGAGTCCCGCAACGCCCATGAATTTTGGTATTATTATCCGGTAGACCACCTTAGGTTCTTGGGTTAAAATGTATTTCGTTGATGAAAAATAATGAGCCGGACAAAATCCAAAATCCGGAGTAGAGTCTGAGAGTCCGGACTGAAATAAATGACACTGAAATAATTTAGGCCACTGCTAGCGGTGTAAGTCTCGTTATGTAAGCGAATTAGTTTCAACTTTCAGTATGTATTGTTTCTGTTCACAATTTACAAACACAGCGATGCCAGTGGGAGGCTCCTTTGCACGGGATGCCGGCTAGATTATGGGTACCACAACGGCGCCTATTTCTGCCGTGAAGCAGTAATGTGTAAGCATTACTGTGTTTCGGTCTGAAGGGCGCCGTAGCTAGTGTAATTACTGGGCAAATGAGACTTAACATCTTATGTCTCAAGGTGACGAGCGCAATTGTAGTGCCGCTCAGTTTTTGGGTTTTTCAAGAATCCTGAAAGGCACTGCATTGTAATGGGCAGGGCTTATCAATTACCATCAGTTGAGCGTCTTGCTCGTCTCGTTCCGTATTGGCAAAAAAAAAAAAAAGATGCCAATTGCCGAGGCGTAAAATACATTAATAAACCCTCCGTGCGAAGTTCTAGGGCGACGTCTCCTTCTCAATTGATTGTCATAACGTTCCGTCTGTTATTGTATATTTGAAACCTACTAAGGCTGGGTTGCACCAACTAACTTAACAATTACATATATGTTAAAGTACCGGTTAAGCAAAAGATGTGTTGCACCATTTGATAATTTTTAGATGACGTCATAACTTTGTCTGTTAACCGTAACCGTCCAATCTTCGCCGGTTAAAGCTGTTATTAATGTTAAATAGCTAAATAGCGACCTGTCAAAAGTTTCAAATAAATATTGGAAATTGACTTAATATTTCACTTTTTCACTTTAAGTATGCCAATACGTTAAATTTCACTTAAACCTTAACTATAACAGCTAATATGACGCAACCCAGCCTTAGGGTTCCGATGGGTTACCAAAGTTCGTCATTCCGCGGGCTGTGTATATCGCTCTATCTTTTCATTTAAAAAATTACATTCAAAACTTAAAAGGAATATTAAGGCATAAAGGCATTTTTTTTCTCAAAATTGATTCCTTTAGAATTCTTTTTGATGTCACTTCTAATATGCTAGATACTACTACCGCTTCGGAAACAAATGGCGCTCTGAGAGAGAAGAAGCGGCACAAGAAACTCTCCCAGCATTCTTTTTTTGCGCTCTTTTCAATAAAAATATATAATATTGTACAGTCATTTCTATCGCTAGAAAATAATCACAATCTAGTCCCAGGCTGTCCTATCATTTAGATATTCAGCTGTGGTGCAATAGGATTACTTATACGACAATACGGGACGGTCTCGTTTTTTTTATTTTTAATTGTATGACGTAAGATTATTTCACGATTTTTATTAGCTTCACCTGTATGTATGTTTGTTTGTAACCGACTCATTTAGGCGCGATTTGACCGACTGCCAGATTTCGTTCAAATTTCGTAGATTTATCAAGGACCGATGACAAAACATTGCTTTGATAAAATTATTCCATTTTTCAATTTGAAAAATAAGTTTTTGTTACTTTATAGTTTATAGTATACTAGCTGACGCGACAGACGTTGTTTCATAATATCAAGAATTATTTCGTAACATATATGCTTCTTGTTGTTATGATGAAATTGTTTCACAGCAGAACTGTCAAACCGTGCGTCAATAAATTCTCTCACAGAAAATATGTCCATACAAAACAAATATTGGAAATAAAAATAATTATGGGTCCCAAATCGAAATAAAAACTATCCTATCTCTCAAGTTGGACTAAACTGCACTCCGTGAAGTCCGTCCATTTAAATCCGTTCATTAGTTTAGGAGTTCATCGCGGACAAACAACGTGTCACGTAATTTATATATGTATATTAAGATTTTTTTCATTTATCGTCGAAAAGGCAGGAATTGATGTTCATTTTAGATTTCAACCATTATCTTTTCAACCAAAGCGTGTTAATATTTTTTTTAAATACTTTTATTTTTGTCATTCGAGGCATTGTTCCATAAAATAACTCGTTACGATCGTTTTTCCTTATTGACCGCAAAAAGTGAACTGCGTAGTTCGCTACTATGTAAATAATATAAGAAAAGATTTGAGATTACCTACTGAGGTTTATAAAAGCGTTTACTTAATTCATACACGGTTTTGTAATTTCTAATTGAAAACAACCGAGTCATGATTTAGTTTAACAATTGTTTTGATGCAAATACACAAAGTAGTGTTGTGTTACCTATTATTAATTCTAAATACATTTCATGTTGTTGTCCGATCGTGAAAGAAGGCAGATCTTAAATCGTCTGGGTTCTATGAGAAATGCCGTTCGACTTATTTGTTTTTACACTAACGGTGCTATTCTTTTTTGTGAAAAAAAATACTTCACAATGTTAATCACTTAGATAATTTATACGTCCACATCTAATTATCTTGTGTTTACCCATAATTGGATGTTCAATATTGTTAGAAGTTGTGTATATGTATTCTAAATAAGTTTTCGTGTCAAATTGGATTGTATACCCTAATAAATAAATAAATACATAGAGCCTCTTGCTGTTAGACGATGCATGAGAACAGGCTAGGTTTATTACTTTCGTGTGCGTGCGTTGCTCAAAATAGTTTTCGACGTGTTAGCAGCTATCACAGTATATAACGTATGTCTCGACGTAATATAAAAATTATCTTAGGGTTATCCTTTACGTTATTTCCCTGTGTGTATATTTTTTTAAATTGACGACCCATATAGCACAGTGGTTAGTGGCCCTCCCCACTAAGCTAGAGGTCCTAGGTTCGAATATATTATATAATATTGTAATCGAACGCAAAGGTTTTATCATAGCATTTCTCTGTGTTAAGAGAAATCTGCATCGCCCATAAATAATTATACTAATACAAATATTTTTGAAGTGAAAAACTTCTTTAGGTATTTCATCATTCATTTAAGTATTTTCGAAAAGTCAAAAGGTCCGCTGAGTTTCATGCGCTAGTTCTTCTCAATCAGTCTAAGGCGTACTTTTTTGAGGTAGTTTTTGACTTTCAATAAGTGATACTCCTATTTTGAATAAAAATATTTGAATTTGAGAAGTGGAAATCCATTGAACTCGCGACACTGTTACCGACACTTCTTTATACAAGTATGTACGAGTACATATATATCACAATATATGTATAACATACACAGTATGTATGTACATGATACACATACAAGTTGGCATTTTTAAGATGGAAAAACCATTAGAAACACGCGACGTTGCCAAAAATACTTCATTTAAAAGTATTTCCTGCACAATACAATATTTCCTGATGATTCAACTTACAAGTTCCCACTTTTGTCGGCACTCCCGGAGTGCCACTGTTTTTATATAGAACGCTAGAGGCGTTGTTTGTGATTCTGATCTACGCTTCTAGGGGTATTCTTCGTCCATAAATTTGGTAATGGTGCAAAAAAAAAATTCGTAAAATATGCTATATTGACATGACCTACATAAATAAAATTGTAATAAAGATATCAATAGGGTGCTAGAAGGAAAGTTGAGTGATCTACAAACAACTTACCTTGTAACCTTAGTACGTTTGAAATAAAGTAGTCAGTGAAACTGTAGTAATTTTCTGATTATTATTAGTGTTATACATGGGCATAAATAAAGTTCTGCAATTAATAATGTATAAATTTAGATAATACACATTTTAATCCGAATAAAAAGAATTCTATTTAAGTGAGTGATGTACATAAATGCGACCAATAAAGTGTGAACGGGATTAAAAGAAGGCGCGACCGTTAGTTAACTCCTTCTAGTCTGGTGTGCTTAATACGTAGTAATGTATTCGTAATGCTTACACACAATTGTTGCTTTGTCACGTTCTAGAGAATGGTCAATATAGTGCGCGTATTGCTATTACTTGGTCCGTTCTCCATGTGTATCGTTGGCTTGGCTTTGTAGCAGATTTGTTTGACAGTGAAATAGTAATTGACAACAATAGCTTATTCCATTCCATTCTCATTACACCCTGAAGGGCTTTTACTATTTCTAACCGGTTGAACCGATTTGAACTGGGCTATCAGTTTCCAAGCCGTCCCCATCGCCTTATAGGGTCTCTCTCGATACCTTCAAACTACAGAGTTACCTACTTTCTTAAAAAAATGCGGGCAGTGTTCTTGTAATTCTTACACGTAACCAACATGTGCGGCGGTAATCAACTAATGTGAATTTATCTGCTGTTATATCATCGCTTGCCGGTGTAATTATGTGAGGTATTATGTTATTATTTATTATTGTTGTGATTATTAGACATTCTATTATCAGTCAATCAATCAACTCTCGGGATGACAGATTGAATGATGCGATTGAGGTCGTATCCAAAGCTAGAGGTCGGTCGGTAAAGATTTCCAATTTTATTTCCATGGTTCGATGAAATGTAATTTAAATGTATAATGTATAGAATTACATTAGACTTACTTTTAGGTTTAATGTAAGATTAGAACGTTTTTGGTTTTGTTTTTACATTGTTGCTGCCCAAGATTTTCATTCTTCTAAATTATATTGCTATTTATCCATTTCGTTCATATGTTATTGTAGCGATTTTTCTTCCTAATTAAATAACAGTAGATATGGCTAATTGCAAAGCTGAGATTAGATTGTGTATGTAAAGGTTTTAAAATTATGCTATTTTTATAGGAATGTGTAGCTTTATTAGTTTTAATAAAATTTTATTACCATTATATCATTATCCATACACTGTGTTGGGCAGATAATAGCGGTAAACACCATATATATCATCAGCTAGTTGCGTCATTGTAATAGTAAATTCTTTTGTGTATAAATCTCAACCTTCCCGGTTAACACAGGACTTACGGCCGTTTTCAATAACCTTAGTTTAACTTACTAGCGGTAGACAAATCTACCCTTTTACACTTACTTACATTTCAATAACCTATCGACAGATAGCTTTGAAATATATAAGTGACAACAATCTATCCGTAACTAGAGAAACGTTATTGAAAACGGCCGTTAGCCATTATAAAATTTGGACGATATCCGCAACCGAACAGCAACGTATCGTGAATGACATTTATTCCAAAATAGACACATTGTGGCGTGATGATCGCAGGCCGCGGCGACCAATGAGAGTCGGCCGGCGCAGGCCGGGTGCGACGACCTCGTACCATGAAACCAGCCGCATTGTACGACGAACAACGCACTATACTACGGC
Organism: Leptidea sinapis; assembly: GCF_905404315.1. Taxonomy (NCBI): domain Eukaryota; kingdom Metazoa; phylum Arthropoda; class Insecta; order Lepidoptera; family Pieridae; genus Leptidea; species Leptidea sinapis. Next base: position 6,972,040 of record NC_066268.1, read on the forward strand.
TCATGCCTGCGCAAGAATTGCGATCAACGTTTGAAGTTAATACTTTTTTCAATAGTAATTTGACTACACTATGGTATGTTCAGTGACTGTACTTATTCTGCATACCTCTTATGTACATCCGCGGCAAATGCGAGTGCGCATTACGACTTTTTGATAATATGTCAGTCTCACAATGGACTATCTAAAGTGTATGTAAAGTGCGGAAAATTGGAGCCCGATAACCTAGCCTAATCTAACTATGGGACAGATTTTGGGATTCATATTTATTGATGGCTTCGTTTTAAGGAGAAATACTCTCGGCGACTAGATGTTTAAAAAATCTGTGTGCGTGTAATCTTTACGCGCGATTGAAGTAAAACGTAATAATAATTTACTTTAGGAGTAATTATTAACAGATAGATAAATATATCACATAAATAAAGCCGTGTTACCAACGAAGCACTCACGTATTACTGAAGAGTTAGGAGCATTGTTAGATTTTTTTCTATTTTTTTTCTCGGAAACGCTGACTATGTAACTTCATCTTTTGGGTAAAATCTTGTTGGCATTTCCTCCACTTAAAATAAAAAAAATGCTATTATTCACATAATTAAAACTATTTTAACAAGTGAGATTTTATATATTTTACAAAGAATTATGTAATTTTATATATTGTTATTATTATTCATTAGAAAATAAAACACTTAAACTTTTATAGGTCAATTACTCATTTTCAAATTTTTGATTTTCTCTTTTATTCTTTTATCGATGAAAGAGTAAAATGTTCCTGGAATTCCGCTATTTTATTTGATTGATTATTATTTTCATTTTATATTATATTTATAATTAATTAATACTAGCACATTTAAAAATTTTCACTCATAAAATAAAATAATTGATAATAAGAAATTGAAGGTTATGTATATTATTATTAGCACAATTTTACGTTGTTACTGAATATGAACGAATATGGCTTAATGGGCTCGAACCCTTTGCCTGCCCTAATAATAGACGAAAAAACTAAAGACAAATTAACGAATGTAGCAAATTTCAAAAAAATCTTAAAAGCTTAAACATCATTTATTACAAAAATAAATAAACAAATTATACACTTGGAGATTTAAAAAAAATATTAGTGAGCAATTTGAAATATTTTTTTAAAAATGTAAAAAGAACGGTTTAAAAAATTCTTTCAATTGACTTTTGTACTGAGCGTCACTTCCGTCAGAAAAAAAATTCTGAGTCGCGCCTGTTTTATTTCAAAAAAAAACCGGTTTAAACAATTATATGTTTATTTAATGATATTTCAGAAAATATGCTCGTTGTGAAGTTATATTTATTATACTTAGTTTTATTTCATACACAAACAAAAATAGACTCAAAACGAGGTTTCTGGTAGATATTTTTTCAATTGAATTGATTATCGATAATAGTTTTCATGTAATTTTATGATCTTAAGGAAATCCTATTAATATTATAAATGTGAAAGTTTGTATGTATGTTTGAACTTCTTTAACGCAAAGACTACTGAATGAATTTTGGTGAAACGATAATATAGCTTACACACCAGAATAAGATATAGGCTATAATTTATAAAAATATTGTGTAAATTATCTATATATTGAAATAAAATTGGAGTGTCTGTTTGTAATATTGAAATAACCGTTTTTTACTAAATTTATATTATGAATACATATACGTACCGTATATGCACTAAAATGTCATTTTTTACAATTTTTGTCTGTCTGCCTGTCGGTCTGTCTGTTTGTTCCGTCTAATCCGGCGACTTCTATTGGCAGGTAACTGATGTAATAAGGAGTAACTTAGGCTACGTTTATTTTTGAAAAATAAAGCAATGTCCAAGAAACGGTCTACTTCTAAAAATTATTTAAATGGCAAAACAACGTTTGCCGGGTCAGCTTAGTATATTATAATTATCAAAATTTAAAAAAAAAATGTACTATTATGTTTCAGTAGTAATGTAGGAATATTCAGTTATAGTATAATATATTATTATTAGGAATTATTACCTACCTAAAGCGTATTATTTGTTAAAAGTCTCTGCGGGCATATGCTCTTGCGACGGCGTCATATAATCTTATGAACCCTTTTATTTATTTTTTACTAGCTGACCCGACAGACGTTGTTCTGTATATAATCAATAAAGTAATGTTTTTTTATGAATTTGTCAATAATATTTCATAACATCAAGAATTGCTTCGTAAAAATGCACCCTGTTGTTGTAATGAAATTGTTTCAGCATAACTGTCAAACCGTTGCGTCACTAAATTCGACGGAGTACGCATCAAAGGAAAAGTTGTGTTTATTTAATTCCGAGCATTTTCCTATATATTTACCTTTTAAACCTTCACTGTACTTCCACTTATAATTCAAGACCAAAATTAGCCAAATCGGTCCAGCCGTTATCGAGTTTTAGCGAGACTAACGAACAGCAATTCATTTTTATATATATAATAATAATAATAATAATAAACTTTTATTTCAGGCCATTAGACCCATAACTGTGTTAGTATGACAAATAACTTAAAACTATGTTAGTAGGTACTTATTTCTAGCTTAACAACTAATTCTATAACTAAAAACTATAACTAAAAAACCCGAGGGAGCCTCTTGGCGCCTATGTGCGCACCCCCCCAGCACCTCCAGAGAGGACTATCTAGTTTCCTGGCCAATGCGCTGAGAAGAGTGTTGGTACTACTCATTAGCCTGCGCATCATGGACGCGGCACGCTTGCGCATGATCGCGTAGAAATCATCCACGCGAGCATCCGCAAACATTGCCGACGCACTGCAGTGTCGAGGCTTCCTCAACACCGCTCTCAGCACATTGTTATATTGAACACGCAAGGCACCATAGGTCCGCTGCCTGTAGTCCATCCACAGACTGCACGTGTAAAATGACTGGCAGTAAGCCCTGAATAATATATATATAGATGGACGAGGAGTACAAACGAGCGTACGGGTCACCTGATCTTAAGTAATGGCCGCCGCCCACATTCGTTTGCAACACCAGAAAATCACAGGAGCGTTATCGGCCTTCAAGGAAGTTGTACGCGCGTTTTTTGACACACCGCACAAGGAAACTCATTCCACATCTTTGTTGTACGTGGTAGAAATTTCTTTGACCGCACTGTGGAGGGCCTTTCATTTTACTATCTTTCTACTTAAACGTCAATTGTATAGTGATACTGTGTTTCAGGACTCGTGGCAAGACGCCAAAGTCGCGGACCCCGGGGCCGTTATCAATATCCTGGACATCGGGCGGCAGACGTTCGCGAACGGCGGCGTCGTCTCCCGCTTCTTGTGCGATCTGGCGCAGTGTTTGAATCTCCTCAAGTATGACTACAAGGACGTCGTGCCGAGCGTGAGTACTACCCTTGTCTGATACAATATTATTTTGGTCGGGCATGAGCCCGGGCCTTATTTTCCCTGTTCTTGCCCGGGACATTAAAAGAATAGGGAAGTCCTAGTCCCAAGGTTGTCGTAAGAGGCAACTAAGGGCATTTAGCAGTGGGAGGCTTCTTTCCACAGTATGCCGGCTAGATTATGGGCACCACAACGGCGCCTTTCTCTGCCGTGAAGCAGTCATATGTGAGCATTATTGTCTTTCGATCTGAAGGTAATCGTTGCTTGTGAAATTACTGGGCAAATGAGACTTAACAAGTCTCAAGGTGACGAGCGTAATTGTAGTGCCGCTCTGAATTTTTGGGGTTTCCAAAAATTCTTAGTCTTAGGCACTACAATGTAATGGGCAGGGCGTATATATTACCATCAGCTGAACGTCTTGCTTGTCTCATCCCTTGTTGCCATAAAAGATACATGCAGCTGACTCATTTATTTCACGACTGCGCGATCCAAACAAAACAGGAACATTCAAAAAAAGCGTACACGTTTCCAAAGGCGGGTAACGCTCCTGTGATTCCTCTGGTGTTGCAAGAGAATGTGGGCAGCGGTGATCACTTAACATCGGGTGACTCGTACGCTCGTTTGTCCTCCTCTTCCATAAATAAATAAAGCTGTAAAAAAAATCGTTGCATATTTCACTTTATTATTGCAGGTGGTAATTGACGAACGCTTCCAAAGAGCCATCGAAGAGAAGACAAGGGAGGAGCTGAAAAAATGTGAAGGGGAGAAGAGTGAATCTCGTTACGAGCAGGTCAGGAAGAGAGTGGAGGAGAGAGCTATGAAAGTGCTGCGCGATATCAGCTCTGCAATGTCGAATAATGTGTTGAGGTAAATATCAACTTGTAAAATTTGCGTTACTGTATTGTATTGTCCCAAAAAAAATAACATTCTTACGCTGAGTTTTGAGCTTTCTTTAGTGTTAATTCCGCTAATATTTGTTTTTGAACAATTCGACACGTGTTTCGCCTCTACACGAGGCATCCTCATGAGATGTCGACTCGCCAAACTCTGGCGCGAGACTCAATCTCTCATCTCAATCAGTCTCATTTGGATAATTATGGATTTCCGCAAAGTAACGACGCCTGCTTCAATAAATTATCATATTAGCTGTTGCGCCGACTTTAATTTGCCGCGGGATTTGTTGCGCCATCGTATTGTTAATGTTAAAGTTAAAAAGTGACATATCATAGTACAGGATCCCACTGTTCGATTATGCAGCTATGGGTTTTTTTGATATTACTAATCTATATATAAAAATGAATTGCTGTTCGTTAGTCTCGCTAAAACTCGAGAACGGCTGGACCGATTTGGCTAATTTTGGTCTTGAATTATTTGTGGAAATCCAGAGAAGGTTTAAGAGGTGAATAAACGGGAAAATGCTGCTAAATTAAATAAAAACAACAAATTTGTTATTCCTTTGATGTGTCCATACATAATTTCTATGAGAGAGTTTATTGACGCACGGTGTGACAGTTCTGCTGTGAAACAATTTCATTACGACAGCAGGGTGCATATTTTACGATGTAATTTTTGATGTTATGATATATTATTGACAAATTCATATAAAAACATTATTTTATTTATTATATACAGAACAACGTCGGTCGGGTCAGCTAGTTTTAAATAAACGTTGAGGGTGTATGTATTAATGACGTTATGTATTAACTATAGGTTGCATATAAAAAATTGTCCGTAATTAGCTTCATTTATTTTAATATACTTATTTTTCTACTATAGGTTTATGTTATCTACCTATACTTTTTTTTTTTAATAAATTTTAAGTCATATTAAAGGAAATTATGTAAAGAATTGAAAAAAATTAGGTTGCCAGCTCTTAGACTTAGATTGTGATTATTTTGTAGCGATAGAAATGACTACAATATTGTATATGTTTATTAAAAAGAGCGCAAAAAAAGAATGCTGGGAGAGTTTCTTGCGCCGCTTCTTCTCTCTCAGAGCGCAATTTGTTTCCGAAGCGGTAGTAGTATCTAGTAATTATTAGAACTGACATCAAAAAGAATTCTAAAGGAATCAATTTTGAGAAAATAAATGCCTTTTATGCCTTTAGTCAGCTTCATCATTAGGGATGCCATGTGTAAACAAACAGATATACCTATTATTGTTGATTATTTACAGTCACCCGTTGTTTTTTTGTTTTTAATTTTAATACAAAATTTATTCTACTGTTTACGTTAAAAATGGCCATTGTTTTTTTTCATTTCACGTTAAAAGTAATATACTTTGATTGGCAAGCTACTAAAAAGTAGTGGCGTGATTATTTTTATTGTTAATTTTATTGCACTTACTACACACAGATTTCAAACCGATTTCACAATGTATGTTTTAAACGAACATCAAATGACAAAAACTAAAATGTGATCTATTCTCGATGTGTTCCAATTTCAAATACCGTCCGGAATCTTTTAAGTATGGCCAGCGTATTAACTCTTTAACAATTATCAATAATATGTCCATAGACAAAAGTTTTAAAATTATAAATTTTCCACTAGCTGACCCGGAAAACGTTGTTTTGCCATATAAAGTATAATTCACGCGATAGTTTTATAAGTAATAAAATATTGCCTATATTATAGCCTGTACATCATTTTGTTCTATTGTCAATAGTTTTTGCAGCGCACGAAAAAATAGGTTTTCGATTTTACACCTTGTGTTACAAAATAGCAATTTTATTACGGATCCCTAATTTTGAAAAAAAAAAATATAGCCTATAGGCTTCCTCGATAAATGGACTACCCAACACTGAAAGAATCATTCAAATCGGACCAGTAGTACCAGAGATTAGCGCGTTCAAACAAACAAACAAACACTGCAGCTTTATAATATTAGTATAGATTAACAGTTGACAGTATAATCAACTAATTTGTTGTATTTTATAATTTATGCACGGCATAAAATGTCAATATAGTAGATAAATTAGATTACACTTTTTTTAAATATAATATTTACATTAAGTTATCTAAACTTTATTATATTACGTAACTTGGCACTATCGGTGCGAAGTATTGACACGGTCAATATGTTGGTTTGTATTATTAGTACCAAATATTCTTATACCTTATTGGAGCGTTACACTCGGTGGGTTCTGAACAACATTTTTTTTTATGACAATAAGGGATGAGACGAGCTTCAGCTGATGATAATTGATACGCTTTGTCGATTACAATGCAGTGCCGCTCAGGATTCTTGAAAAAAACCAAAAATTCTGACACCTTGAGACATTGGTGTTAAGTCTCATTTATCCAGTTATTTCACTAGCTACGGCGTCCTTCAGACCGAAACACAGTAATGCTAACACATAACTGCTTCACGGCAGAAATAGGTGCCGCTGTGGTACCCATAATCTAGCCGGTATCCTGTGCAAAGAAGCCTCCCACAGGTGTGAAGGAGCCTCCCACTCAGTGCCGGATTTAGCAAACGCGGGGCCCGTAGCAAAATCTTTCAGAGAGCACTTGGTCTACATTGGAAATAGTCTGCTACCGAGTGTCTGACGTGGATTGTCTTAGTTTTAAAAGTTTCACGTTTTTGTGACTTCAAGTAAATTCAATAAAATACATCTTAATAAGTTTCATTCAAAAATTACGCTCAAGCAGAGATGAGTTAGAGAGAGATGGTTTAAGGCGACACTAAATGCCAGCGACCTTGAGCGATATGAGTTCACGGCTGCCGGCCTGCCATCTATGTAACAAAGCCAATATTTTCAAAATTCCTGGATGGAAAACAGTTTATATGCTTACAATCCTCGTTATTCACTACTAATCTGAAAAAATGAACCTACACAAAAAAGTACAAGCTATAAGAATAACTTATTCTGAGAGAAGTACCAAAAAAATGCGTCACGCCATGCCACAAAACTTGTTTAACTTCAAAGAAAAGTGGTAGTTCAAGAAGGCTCGGCAGTGTTAACTATAACCAACAGCAAGCATTAGCAAACTACTAATAAAACTTAAGGATATGTGTAACAGGATTAAGTGGTGTTCATAGCTCGAAATGCTATACTTTCACCCTCAAAACTTGTCTAAAAACACCATGTTTGCGTGCTTTCTTCTTACTCTTCGCCTTAAATATGCGGGGCCCCCTTTCGCGCGGGGCCCGTAGCAATTGCTAGTTTTACTACGTGGTTAATCCGGCACTGCTCCCACTGATATTGTAACAGTAAGTAAGTACGGGTAACATTATTCAATAAAATCGTTGAAAACCAAATGGCCCAGCTATTGTGTAAAAAAGTAAACAAGAACATCTCTTAAATTTGTGAAAACAATAAATGAAACAAGTATTTTTCACCAGATCATTAAATATCTGCTCCAGTATTTGACCGTATATAAATAGTTCAAGTTAAATAAATATTATGCAAAAATAGTTTATCATTATGATAAACCATATTATAAACAATAAAACGTATGATTTGTCGCAAACGGTTGCTACCCGCTATGCATAAGATTGGCGCGTGGGCAAATGTAGCCTTTAACCCGATCGCGAACTGTGAATCATGCTATTAACGAATATCGGAAGAGTCGAAGGCCAAAAGTATTGATAAGTTATATACTTACTTATGAAACGAGAACATAATATTGCGTTTTAAATTCAGTACAATAATATTATTTGTTTATCTTGAGTCCTATGAAAAATGAACAATTTCAATACAAAAGCCCTCCTTTTTAGTTGAGTTGGTACTAAGGCTGTAATTCCGTCTCGTGCGTTTACTCAAAGACCGCCGCAGTTCGATATCGGAATTTTCCATAGAGTGTGATTTACTATTGCTGTTATAACAACAAAAAAAAAATTGCATGAGTGTCGCGGAACACTATTCATATTGGAGGGAAGTTCTACCAGTGGAAGGCTCCTTTGCACAGGATGCCGGCTAGATTATGGGTACCACAACGGCGCCTATTTCTCCGCCGTTTCTGCACCGTGAAGCAGTAATGTGTAAACATTACTGTTATAAAAATTACTGTAATGTTTACACATTACTGTAATTCGGTCTGAAGGGCGCCGTAGCTAGTGAAATTACTGGGCAAATGAGACTTAACATATTATGTCTCAAGGTGACGATCGCAATTGTAGTGCCGCTCAGAATTTTTGGGTTTTTCAAGAATCCTGAGCTACTGCATTGTTATGGGTAAGGCGTATCAATTACCATCTGAGCTGAACGTCCAAACGAACATTTTTTTTTAAACAAGAGGGGGAAAACGGGCAAGAGGCTCACGGAAAGTGTGTCAAGAGATGCGTTGCCGGCCTTTAAGGTGGGAGAATGCTCTTTTCTCGAACGTCCCTAAGTCGTATCAGCTCGGGAAAACCGAAGAGTTCTTCCATCGTTTCGAATATTATCAACCATTAGGGTTGTACGTTACGAACGTTAGACACACTAATTATCTTAGCCCTAATGCATGTTTGCCATGATTCAAGGATATTTATATATAGCATTTCCGCGTTGGATAACTAGGCAGATACGTCTTAACGAGATAACTGCCAGCGCTTGGGTTTTCAGTAGACCTTTTGAGGCGCGTAGATAGTACTTTGTACATTCTCCATGCCTCTGGGCCCCACGGGCCAAGTGTCTCGAAACCAAACGGCATAAAGATGTATGACTCACTGAGACCGACATATTTGCGACGCTGGCTGTCTTCGGCAAGTAACTTATATTATATTTAAAATATCCCAAACATTCTCACAATCCTAATAAGCCTCCCATTCATGACAGGTATTGTTTATATACTATTGTTATCTTAATTGTATTGAATAATTTTATGTTGTAATTAAAATGTAAATAGTATGTTTTTTTGGGTTGCCGATAAGATTGTTAGCGTTGGTTAATGGGGTGAATATGAATACATTAACGTATGTTGTATACATAAATAGATTTAATTATTTGGCCAAACTGGTTGTGGAATGTTTTGCAAACTTTTGAGGTGAATGCTTCTTTAGCGGTTTTGAGCGCTTTTCTTGGGATGGGTATAAAGTGTTAAAGTCGCGTCAGGACACGTGGCCTGATCGAAAATTCGTAAGACAGTCGTTGATATTATGGATGAAAGTTGATTTTTCTGAGAGATAAACTATTTAATGTAAATAATAATTGAAATAGTTCGGAAGTGTTAATTTTTTTTTGTAATATAAAATGAATATTCTACATAACCACATAAATGCTAGTACTTTTATACTGATAAATAAAGCAATTCGTGCTAAATTATTCTCAGACATTCCAAAAATATTCAAAATACACAACGTTAACACTCCCGGAGTGCACCCCGTACTTTTTTTATGGAAGAGCAGACGACAAGCGTACGGTCACCTGATGTTAAAAGATCGCTAGAGAAGCTTTTCCTTCAAAAAACAAATCATGGTGTCGTAATCTATGTGTAATTGAGGGAACTGCTCAAATTTTCCCGGCTGATACCCGAAGGTTTGGCAGATCACAACCCTCTGGTTGTATAATAATAATATTGTCACACTTTTACACAAATTATCATGCCCAAACTAGGCATTGCCTGTACTATGACAACGATATATTTTATACAGTAAACTTTCTTTATCATACATATAAACTATCTATGATTCGGTAACATACATCCATATTCATCATATAAATATTTACACCTACCGGGATATTCAAATCCAAATATATTCATATCGTCAAAAACTACCACCCATTCGAAATAGTATAGCAGACCTGAGAAGAACTGGTGCAAGAATCTCAGCGATTTTTTTTTAATGCAGTTGCAATATAATATGTAGTATCGTACAAAAAAAATATAATTAAGCAGTCTGAGGGCGTTCGCTCATCATTAAACTCATTCATCATTAAAACGTTTTTTAACAATTATTTTGAAATTGGTAATACATTTGTTTTGAAAAATTATATTGCCTCAACTTAGGCGAGTAGTAGGCATAAGGAGTTTGTTTGTTTCTCGTGTCAACATTATTACTGTCGCAGTTTCTAGCAAATTCGTTAATGAGCTTCGATATGCAGAGTAATATACAAATGTGTTATATTTTTTCCAGGTTCGTCGGGTGGGCGTGTCATAAGGCCGTGCGTCGCGTCGCGGGCGGCGGCTGCGGTACACGCGCGGCGTGTATTGAACGCTTGCGGCGCGCGAAGGCCGCCGGCCTGCCGCTTGTGTTCGTGCCCTTACATCGCTCGCACTTCGACTACATACTGGTCACCTTCACGCTGTATCTCACCGGTCTGAGGCCGCCTTTAGTCGCGGCCGGTGACAATATGAGGATACCTTTCTTTGGGTGGGTTTGATACAGCCGTAGAACTTATCTTTATCTCTAGTTACTTGCGTGGCGGTATAGTACAGTTGAATGAAAGAAATACTTATACACACACACACACATACAGACACAAATAACAAAATGAAACAACTTAAAAATATAAAAACGAATGGTATTTAAAAAGGGGGCCTCAGCATGTGTTCGAACACAAATATGTGTTGCAACGCTGATCTTCTGTGACCTCCGTGTAACACATGACTTCAATCAAACTGACTATACTAAAAAGACATAAGATCAATTAGTACTAAACTTAAACACTAACGCAAAACATACAGATTATAAAAGTAATTACAATTGGAACAAAATGAATGAAATAACAAATAATAAAATAAAACAAAATAGAAAGCTTAATGATGATCTGGAATCTTTAAATTTAATGAAGAGCAAGATCCCTTGGGCATAGAACAGGAATTGGAAAGAAAGAAAATCAAGATTCAATAAAGTCCCAGCCACTGTTCAGGCATTATCTATAAATAAATTTAAATGGTTTATAAAAAAATGGCTCTGTCGTAAATCCTAGACTAGATTGTGATTATTTTATAGCGACTGTACAATATTGTATATTTTTATTGAAAAGAGCGCATATAAAAGAATGCTGGGAGAGTTTCTTGCGCCGCTTCTTCTCTCTCAGAGCGCCATTGGTTTCCGAAGCGGTAGTAGTATCTAGTAGCATAAGAAATGACATCAAAAAGAATTCTAAAGGAATCAATTTTGAGAAAATAAATGCCTTTATGCCTTAATATTTCGTTACAAGATTTTTAAGAGAATACAAAAAAAAAAAACAAATTATAGATGTTTGCTAAGGGCCTGCAGTATACAATTAAGAAAATTAGGCAGTGTCAAGCTTATTAATACAATATATTCTAATACTTAAATTCAAATTCAAATATATAAAAATAGGATTCAAAATCACATATTGAACGTCAAAACCACCACCACCCATTCAAAATAGACTGCTTCAGCCCTGAGAAGAAGGGGCGCAAGAAAATCAAGCGGGCTTTTTTTTTATAACAATATGGATTACAAAGTAATATCGTACAATAAGCATTTATAATTAAAGTGCCTGAGGGTAATCGGTACATTCCCAGTCTATGGTATCATTGAGAAAATCTTTAATGCTATAGTAACGACTTAACCAAGTAGTAGGCAAAACAAGTTTATGTTTGTTCCTCGTTTTAACATTATGACTGTCACAGTTTCTAGCATATTCCTCAATGTGCTTATGAACATAATATACAACATGATCAAGAATAAACTGAAGTTATTCAAATCTGCAGGAAATAAAAGGTTTTATTTACTATGTACTAAATATTAGACTACTTACTATTATTAGAGCTATAGTATCTACCCTGCGCTGGAAACCCAATGTTACTGGCATTGATGATGCCTGATTTCTTCACCTTATTCTAAATTGGGTTGAATTACAAGCTTGATTTTACAGCTACAAGGAACCGCAAACTTAAGAATATTATTTATTCTAGATTCTAAACAGACGATTAATGGAGTGATATTTTTAAGTTCTTAGCTCTGAGTCATTTTACAGATAATTAATAGTTGTTTGTTTTTTTTTTAGTTGGTTTTTACGCGGCTGTGGAGCTTTCTACATCAGAAGAAGAGTAGAAGGCTCTGAGAGCAATGGCGATCCCATTTACAAATCTGCTTTGAGGTAACTATAGTAATAATACACAAACTTTCCTCCACTTAAAACTATTTTTTTAATGAAAATAAGGGACCAGACGAGCAGCACGTGCAGTTGGTGGTAATTAATACGCCCTGCCGATTACAATGTAGCGCCGGTCAGGATTGTTGAAAAACTCTGTTAAGATTAAAATAATATTAAGTCTGATTTGCCCAGTAATTTCACTAGCTACGGTGCTCTTCAGACCGTAACACAATAATGTTTACATATTACTGTTTCACGACAGAAATAGGCGCCGTTGTGGTATCCATAATCTAGCCGGCATCTTCTGCAAAGGAGCCTCCCACTGGTAACTAAACTATGAAATGAGCTTCCTTGTGCGGTTTTTCCAAAAAAAGCGTTCACAGTCAGTCAGGTGTGAACAGTCATATTTGTAGTGTTGCAGGAGAATAGGTTCCGCACACTGGTTTTTTTATAAAAGACAGGGGCAAACGGTCATGAGACTCATGGAATGGGGAATGGTGAGGCAAACGCCCATGGACATCCGCAATTACTGGTGTCAAGAGATGCGTTGCCGGCCTTTAAGGTATGGTATGCTCTTTTCTTGAAGGTCCCTAAGTCGTATCGGTTCGGGAAAAACAGCAGCTGGTATTTCCAGTCGGTTGTGGAATACCAGACGTTAACGTGATGCGGGTGGTATTTAGCATTTTGTCGTAATGTCCGGTGGTAGAAGATACAAAGAGAACCCACATCTCCATATACTAAAGAATCAAGCAGATCGGAGATGACTTGATCGTCGATTTGAAATATGAATTTAGTTGCACCAGAAAAAAATTATTAAAATACAGTCTAGGAGAAGCTCGCATTATTTTCTTCATCTCTCCCATATTTGTTGGATACCGGTGATGTGATTTTTGATGTCTACATTTCAGTGCGAGAGACAAAACCTCGTCGAAATCGAAACAGAAGGTTCTTATTATTTATTTTTAACAGTATATAAAACACTTACAGAAAATACATCAGATGTTTTTTTAGACTAAGTACATTAAAATACCAATAACTTTCCCAGAAAAGTCATCATATTACTTTGCGGAATTCGAAGAAGCGCAAATTACCAAATTCAAAATATTTTCTTAACTCGGCAGGTAAAACTTCACTTGGATTTAATTAGTTTTACCTGGCAACATTCTTGTTTCACTGGCAACTTTTTACCGTCACCCGACGATATAAAAGAGTGTACACACACCATTAAAGTTTCCAATAAATATTTTTTACAGGGCCTACATACTGAACAGCTTAGCCGCGAATAATAATTTGGAATTCTTTATCGAAGGCGGTAGAACAAGAACTGGGAAACCACAAGCGCCCAAAGGTAACCATAATGCTTAATCTTTATAATATTAATATACTAGGCGAATTTTAAAAGGAATTAAATTGATGAAGGAACGTTGGAATTCGAAAAATAAATTAGATAAATTTCGCATCAAATGGTGGTAGTTTCATGTCGATACGATCAGTGGTTTAGGCATGAAAGAGCCTCAAACAAAGACCATTTTCATTATATATATATAGATAATAAGCCAGTGTCTTGATATTTGCTCCCAGTGAACTCCTAATCTTTGAACGGATTTTAATGGGGATTACTTCATGGAGTGCAGTTTAGTCCAACTTGAGAGATAGGATGATTTTAATATATATTTTTATAACCAATATTTTTTTGTATGCAGATATTTTCTATGAGAGAATTTATTTATAAGAGAATTTCATTATCAGGGAGCATATTTTACGAAATAATTCTCGATGTAATGAAATATTATTAACAAATTCATAAAAATAGCATTTTATTTATTATGTACAGAACAACATCTGTCGGGTCACCTAGTTATTATATAAATCGCTAAATTAGTTTTATTATTTTAGTCTCCTTGAAGTTTGAGAAATATTTAAAAAGTTAAATATATGTTCAACCTTAATGTGCTTTTTGTTTTGCATTCCTGCTTGGCAAATTAGAAGGTAAGAGTGTTTTTACGTTTTCATGTCAAACAAATCACAGATTATTTACAATTTCAATGGTAAACGGGTTACCATATAAGTTATGGTATAGCCACAATCTATCGGATTGCGTTGTTTTTAAGAAAAATATTACCTTAACAATTTGTTATTATTTTAAAGTGTAAACCTTCACTTCTGGGATAAGTTACACAAATTAAATTTGAAAAAAAAATATGAACGATGCCGGACTCGAACCCGTTCAACAAATAAAATAATATCTGACAGACACTTCGTGTTACGCGCTAAGAAATCAACGCTTATTTTTAAAACAACAAAAATGTTGGAGTTCGGACAACTTTGCAACGTGTACAAATAATATTCCATTTTTTGTTTTTTTTATTATTATTTGTCTGTCTCTTATAATATTTTAGTCTCTTGTATTAAGGTGGACTGTATGTTTGAAATAAACATTTTTCTTTCTTTTATATTTATATAATTAGTTAAGAGTGGGGGGGCCAGGAGGCTGATAGCACAGGTTCTCTACCTAGTTTGAGCTCCTGTCTCCCAACTGTAATTTAACATTTTAAGAATAAGTATTGCTGTACGATTGTAACTTTTTTTTATGGCATAGGAGGACAAACGAGCGTACGGGTCACCTGGTGTTAAGTGATCACCGCCGCCCACATTCTCTTGCAACACCAGAGGAATCACAAGAGCGTTTCCGGCCTTTAAGGAAGGTGTAAGTGCTTTTTTTGAAGGTACCCATGTCGTATCGTCCCGGAAACACCGCACAAGGAAGCTCATTCCACAGCTTTGTAGTACGTGGAAGAAAGCTCCTTGAAAACCGCACTGTGGAGGACCGCCACACATCCAGATGGTGGGGATGATATCCTAATTTGTGGCGTGTCGTGCGAAGGTGGAAACTATACTACATATTAGGAGAAATAAACGTATTTGATTTGATTTCTTTCTTTCAATAATTATAATTTCAGGAAATTTACTTGAGCTGTTACTAAATCTAAATATCAGATGGAAAATTATATATATAAATGATAGAAATAAAAAACAGTATATTATGATGTTAAATTTCAGCGGGTATATTGTCTGTGATAATGGACGCTTACCTCGACGGTACGATAGACGACGCTCTGTTGGTGCCGGTCACGTTGAACTACGACAAGTTGGTGGACGGAAACTTCGTCAGAGAACAGCTGGGGATGCCGAAGCAGATGGAAACGTTCTGGTCGGCGCTGAGAGGCATTTGGAGGACTTTGAACACTAACCATGGCAGCATTAGGGTGGATTTCAATCAACCCGTGTCGCTGAAGGTTTGTTAATAATGCTTCGGTACTGAATAAAATATCAAAAGGCTGCTGTTAGTGCTCAACCGACTGTGAGCGCTGACATCTGACTCCCCTCTAAACTGTTAAAAAAAGTGAATCATTAATCTAAAATTCTTCAAGTGTACACCTAATTACGATTATGTCCTTCTTAATCCAGCCAAAAATGATGTCTGAAAAAAAAACCTAAAACGTAGCTTAAAAAAGGTAGGTTCGAAGAATTCGTTTTTATGTAATCCTATTATTAATATTTAGTATTAAAAATATTAGGTATCTAAAGTATTTATAGTTAAAATGCTTGATTAGAAGACCAAAACATTGAAAATATTGTGTGGCTCATCACTAGTGTAAAATTTTCAAGTATGTAAATCTCACGCTTACATATGAGCGAAGCTGATATAAAGCGTATTTAAAAAGAAATAGAAATATATTTATTTACTATAGGGAATGACAGTAACATAAGATATTGCAACAACACTTCGTAAAGGGGTTTTGACATGGGGAGTAGAACTGATAAGAAACTCGAGGCCCATCTTTTAAATCATATAACAACTTAACCTATTCAATATAATAATAATAATATTGACACACTTTCCAAACAAATTATCTTGCCCCAAGTTAAGCATATATAGCTTGTGTTATGTGTTACAAGATAATGATATTTTTAATACTAGCTGACCCGGCAAACGATGTTTTGCCATATAAAGTATAATTCACGCGATAGTTTTATAAATAATAGCCTATGTGTTATTCTGGTGTGTAAGCTATATTATTGTAAAGTTTCATCAAAATCCATTCAGTAGTTTTTGCGTTAAAGAAGTACTAACATACATCCAGACTACAAACTTTCACATTTATAATATTAATAGGACAATATACTTACTTAAACATACATAAATACATTTAAACATCCATGACTCGGAAACAAACATCCATATTCATCATATAAATGCTTGCACCTGGGATTCGAACCCGGGACCTCTAGCTTAATAGCTAGGATCGCTAACCACTCGGCTATACAGGTCATCAGGTATAATATAATACAATTTTAGGATGCCTGCGCAGGACCAGACAAGAATCATCCATCATTATCCTCCATATAATCTACTATATTATAGTAAGCCTTCTTTGTCAAAGAAGCTTTAAAATATTTCTTGAATTTGTGCTCGGAGGAGCCCTTAACTCTAGCTAACTTAATAAACGGCACGTACAGTATATTTATTTTTTTCTTGAATTGAATGAATTCAAATAACAATTTTACATTGTATTCATATATATGTATTGTGAGGATAGGGGTTAAGATAATAATAATAATAATCTTGCCCCAAACTAGGCATAGCCTGTACTATGGGACTAAGACAACGATATATTTATACTTACTTAAACATACATAAATGCATATAAACATACAAACAAACTCAGATATTATTCATATAAATGATTGCACCTACCGAGATTCGAATTCGGGACCTCTAGCTTAGTAGTCAGTTCACTAACCATTCGGCTATATCGGTCGTAATCAAGATGTTTATCAACTGATGGAAGATAAAAAGGAACTCATTGACCGTAATATATTTCAGGAATTAGTTTCATCATTCCAAAAGTACAACCATTTGAAAGCGCCGATAGAGAACACACTGTCGCCGCCCAACAATAACTTGACGGTAGACCTTGACAGACAGATACTTTACAACCACAGCCACAGCAGTCTGTACGGAGCTGACGTGAGTCTAGACCACAAGATGATGGTGGAAGCGATCGGGAGGCATCTGGTATACGGTGAGTTATTTTATAAGAAATAAAAGCGGTATAGTGCGAGTCGGACTCGCCCATGAAGGGTTCCGTAGCAATAAGTAACATAATAGTTTAAAAAACAAAGTTCTTGTTGTACTGTGATCGATGTTTTAATAAAAGTGTATTAAAAAAAACTAGTAGATCTCGTTCAAACCAATTTTCGGTGGAAGTTTGCATGGTATTGTACATCCTATT